>NC_056727.1:1082434655-1082564655 GCF_019279795.1 Protopterus annectens | reverse complement strand
TGCATCCCAGGTTTCTAACATAACTGAAAAAAGCCTTATGATTGTCTTTGGTGTCCTGTGCAATTTTTGTCTCGAAGCTGGCCTTGGAGAATTTTATGAGGGATCGTAATTTTTTGCTAGTACTGATCAGAGATGCCTTCCCTATTAGGGATTTTGCTCTGTCATGTAGTAGCTTCCTCCTTCTGTTGTAAAGTTTATTTATGGCAGGGGTCCACCAGACTGGACGCCTGCCTTTGGATGATTGGGTCTTGGTTTTGTTTGGGATAGCATGATCCATGCATTCCTGGAGATGTCCGTAGAATGCGTTTATATAGGATTCTGCAGTTTGGGCCATAGTTTCCACTGGCCCTGGGGCCTTGAAGGATTCCACTTTGGTTTTGAGAAGTGAGAAGTTCGTTTTTGAGAAGTTTTTCACTGTGGTTTTCTGGGCTGGGGGTGGGGTCGGGATGTGGACATCCAGTGAAATTAATTTATGGTCTGATCTTACCAATGAGGGATATACTTCTGGTGTGGAGCATAGAGTCCCCATGTTGGTAATGATCAGGTCTAGTATGTTGTCCCCTCTTGTGGGAGTGGTGACTAGTTGTTCCATAGCATTTGAGTTTATAATTTCCAGGAACCTTTGGGCTAAGGTGCTGGGGCTTGAGTAGTGCTCCCAGTCAATGTTTGGGTAGTTGAAGTCGCCCAATATAATGGTGTTCGGAGAGATCTTCATGTTCTCCAATGTTTTCAGGAAAGCCGAGTGGGATTCCTGACTTTGAGAGGGTGGTCTGTAGGATGCTATAAACTGTAAAGCAGCCTTGCCCACTGTTAGTTGCACATGGATGGTCTCCGATACTTTGTGCAATGCCACTAACCTGGAGGTGTGGATATCCTTGATAAATATGGAAACTCCCCCTCCTTTTGTGGTTCGGTCTGGGTTTTGGGGCCGAAAAGCAAGATATGAGGTATAGCCTAGTAGTGCTGGGGTACTCTCTGGAGCCTTGAACCAGGTTTCTGTCACTGCACAGATATCGATGTTCTCCATACTGAGGAGAGCTTCGAGTGCATGCATCTTGAGGTTAAGACTTCTGGCGTTAAGCAGCATTACCCTTAGTTTCTTGTTCCTTGTGCTGTCTATGGGGGTGGGTTTGACTTTTGAGCCTTGCCTAAAAAAGGCACTATGGGGGTGGCAAGAGCCTTTGCCAATATCCGAAAGCCCAGTGGTGACAGGTGCAAGCCGTCCCTAGCGAAGCAACGTGGCTTGTCGAACATGTCATCCCAGGCTGACAGACACTGGATCCCCTTTGAATGACACCAAAATTTTAGCCAATTGTTAAAAGCGATCATTTTGTCTTTGTACTGTGGCATCATTCTAGGTGAGGGTAAGATGCTGCTCAAGGTCAGGGTCATACCAGCCTGGGCTACATGATCAGAGAGCTCCTCTATGTCTCTTTTCATGTAGTCCAGGGGGGTACGTCTCAGGTCATTCACACCAGCATGTACAATGTATGCATGTTTGTATACATTTATGTACAGGCAAATATAAGTTTTTTATGTATGTTTATAAGTTGTAGGGTGGAATATTTGTTAATAGTTTTTTAAGAATTAAATTGGAGGTGTGGTTTTGTAATGTCAAGGGGGTCTTTTAGTATAAAAGAAACATTGATTTGGTGAATTTTTATCTGATGAAGTTTCCATTGGGGAAAGAAAGTGCTCGTCTGTGTGAAAATAAACTTTGAATTGTTCTGTTTTATCTTGAGTATTTTTGCAGAAGATTAACATTACTTGTGTTATTTTGGATTGTGCTACTGCATGCTTCAACCTGAGGACTGTTCCATTTGTGAACTGGAGTTTTGTTCTTCTAGTCTGGGACACTTGTTCCTGTTAGGAAGGTAAAAACTTAAATATTTGAAGATGTACATACTTTTGTGAGTTAGTGTTAAGATAATAGGTTTTAGGGGTGTATTGGGGTGCATTTTCTGAGGGCTTTCAATAAAAAAAGAAGTTATGTTCTTACCATAACGGTCCATGTTTGTTGTCCTTTATCTCGCCTTTCTTCTTTTTGGTCGGGTTCGGAGCCGATCTCTGCTCTGACACAGCCACTTCTAAAGCTCAAAGAGTCCTTACTATCTCAAGGCTAACCCCTTATCCCAGCATGCATAGTGGTAGCTACCCAGATCCTGTTTGTGAGAACTAACCGCTAGATAGGAAATTATGAATTACCCAATAAAAGAGGTAACTAAACAATAGGACTCCTTGTACCAACAACAACAGGAAAACATGGTGACAAGGAGAATATCAAAGGTTGAAAGGCAAAGGAAACTCAGCCAGATCAGCCAAAAGGTAAATTCCTCTCAATCATCCAGGATGGGGGAAGGAGGGAGGGACGCAAGAAGGAAGGTGAGATAAAGGACAACAAACATGGAACGTTATGGTAAGAGCATGACTTTATGTTATGTTGTCCATCTCGCCTTCCTTCTTTCTGGTTTGGATAGTGTCCCTAGCACCTAAATCCTGGGTGGCTCACTGGAAAAGAGACCTCAGAACCATGGAACCAAAGGATGCCCTGTTCCGAGAGGCCATGTCCACTTTGTAATGCGTAATAAAGGTATGGAGAGTAGCCCATGTTGCTGCCATGCAAATAGTATCTAAAGGAAGCTTAGCTTGAAAGGCTATGGAGGTAGCCAAGGACCTAGTGGAATGTCCCCTCACTTTTCCTGGGACTGACACATTCCGAGACTCAAAAATAAGTAATAGTATTGGACAGCCATTTTGAAAGAGTCACTTTGGAAACTGATGAGTCTTGTTTGCTCTGAGAAAAATATACAAACAGCTAATTTGATTTTCTAATATCCTTGGTCCTTTGAAGACAAAATCATAATTGTCTGTGGACATCCAATTGATGCAATTTGTACTCTGCCTTATTGCCATAATTTGGAAAGAAAACAGGGAGTTCAATTGACTGATTCAAATTATAGTCTGAGCAGACTTTTGGTAAAAAGGAAGGAGTAGTCCTAAGAGATACTCTATCCCTGTGAAAGATCATATAAGGCGGGCGGACGGAAAGTGCCTGTAACTCCAAGACCCCTCTAGCTGATGTAACTGCAATCAAGAAGAGGGTCTTCCATGATAAGAACTTCAGCGGACAAGAAGCAGCTGGTTCAAAGGGAGGAAGGATCAGAGCAGCTAGTACTAGGTTTAAATCCCAAGGATGGAGAGGTTCTCAGATAGGAGGCCTTAATAGTGTAGCACCTTTCAAAAAGGCCTTGCATAACTTATGGGACATGACATTTGAACCTAGAAGGCCCACATGAAAATTAGAAATAGCAGCCAGTTGAACACGAATCGTAGCAGCCACTGCTCGTTATTCAAAGGTTTCAGCCAGGGAGTCCAAAATTTTTGCAATTGGAGCTGTAAAAGGATCAGTGTCATTTTGCTCGACCCAGAGGGAGAACCTCTTCCATTTATTAGCGTAAAGCTTCCTAGTAGTTGGTTTATGGGAAGAGACTAAAATATGTTGAACTATAGGAGAGATATCAGGGAGCCTGGCTAGGATTGGAAGTGGAGAAACCAAGCTGTCAGCTTGAGAGTTTGAATGGAAGGATGAAGAGCGCCCGACTGATGTGTCAGAAGGTCCGGAACCAGGTCCAGAATCCAAGGCATCTCCTGCAGGTAATGCGAAAGGAATGGGAACCATATCTGACGAGGCCAGTACAGAGCAATGAGGATCGGCTTGCAACTCAACAACTTTGCTTTCTGAAGAACTTTTGGAATTAAAAGAAAGGGGGGAAAAGCATAAAGGATCTTGGGGGGGGGGGCAATCATGGACCAGTGCATCTCTGGGTGACTGTCGCGGAGGGGGAACTAGGGCAAAGTAGCTGCTGCATTTGTTGTTCAGATGAGAGGCAAAGAAATCGCAGTGTGGCTGGCCCCATCTGCGGAAGATCATATCCGCCACATCTTGTTTCAGAGACCACTCGTGGGTAATGAGAATTGCCCTGCTGAGCTTGTCCGCTATGACGTTGGGACTTCCCCAGAATGTGCATTGCAACCAGAAAACACTGAGAGGAGATCACCCACTGCCATTCTCAAAGGGCCTCCCGACATAAGGTATAAGATTTGGTTCCGCCCTGTTTGTTGATGTACCACATTAGTGACATGTTGTCCATCTGAATTGTTATATGGCTCAAAGGGAGAGAGCCGTGAAGTGCTTACAACTCTAGTAACACTGCTCTCATCTCCAGGACATTGATGTGCAAATGGTGCTCGTGAGGTTTCCATGTTCTTTGGACTGTCTGTCTTAGATAATGCCCCCCCCCCCCATATGGGAAGTGGCCGTGGTCATTGTGGCTACCAGACGAGGGGCTACAAAGGGTCTGCCCAGAGTGACTAGGGGAGAGTGGAACCAAGACTGTAGATCTTTCTTGCAAGTATCCGTGATTAAGATCATGTGTGACATTAACAAATCCTGATATGACCACTGAATGAAGAGGAGCCATTGCAGAATCTTCATGTGATAATGGGCTAATGGAACCAGAGTAATGGCAGTCGCCATTAACCCCAAGACTTTCAGGACAAATCGAGCCTGAACCTTTGATTTTGGCAAAAGAAGAGACACCTAACCTCGAATGGCAAGCACCCTTTCTTGTGGAAGCTTGGCTATTATGTCTCTTGTATTTAGTTGAGCACTTATGAAAGTAATACACTGAGAGAGAAGCAAGGCATAATTTTCGTAATTTAATGTGATTCCTAGGCATGCACAAGTGTGAATCGTATAGTTCCTGGCCCTTAGGAGATGATGCTCAGTGGTGGCAGTGAGGAGCCAGATAAGGAAACACCTGGAATCCCAAACGTCTCAGGTGAGCTGTGACTTCTGCCATACATTTGGTAAACACCCTGGGGGCTGTGGAAGGACCAAAGGGCAGAGCTCTGAACTGATAATGACTGGCTCCCAGCTGGAAGTGTAAATATCTCCTGGACCGCCTGTCCATTTTTATATGGTAGTACGCGTCCTGGAGATCGACAGAGCACATCCAGTCATCCTGACCCAAAAAGGGCAGAATGGACTGCAGTGTCTCCATCCAGAACTTGGTCTTCTTTACTGACCTGTTTAACTTGCTGAGATCCAAGATAGGTCTCCAGTCCCATCTTCTTTGGAACTAAAAAGAACATTGAGTAAGTTCCGGATTCTGTCTGGTCTGTGGGGACTTTCTGAATAGCTCTTTTTTGCAGCAAAGTTTTTACTTCTATGGCTGCTTGATCCCGAAGATTGGGTGGAACATCTGGGATTGTTGATTTTTGACTTCTTGGGGGTGCATGGGAGAAGGGAATTTTGTAACCCCTAGATATTATGCACCATACCCATTCATCTTCTGTTATATCAAGTCGGTGTCTCCAGTTATTATTTCCCCATCTGCCTCAGGGGGAATTACCTCCACGAGTGTCTGGCAAAGCTCCCTGGGATTTACAGAACCACATTTTCCCACTCTTGGCCTTTGGGATAAGGCTGGGATGGAGTGGAAAAATGGACTCCTATGGCAAAGAGAGTTTTGCCATCACGTTCACTCCTGGTAAGAGTCTCTCGAACTTGCGGCCCGAACAAGGCCGCGCCGTCAAAGGGGATGTTCGTAAAGGAGGACTTGAAGGGCTCCACAAATTGACAAAGGTGCATCCAGGAATGTCTGCAAAGAGCCACTCCTGTGCCTGTAGCCCTACTTGCTCCATTTGCTGCATAAGAAATCAAGCGCATGGAGGAATGATAATGGAAGTTAGGGTCGCTAGCTGGTTACCCGATTTCGAAGCAGCTCCCTCAGCTGAAGGATCCTGGAGGGTATCTACCAGCTCTTTAAGGAGATCCCTCTGAAGCCTTGTAAAATGCTTCAAGTAATTCAGTGACCGAAGAGTAAAGGCCGCTGAAGAGAAAACACTCTTCCCATACCTATCCATAGCTCTAGACTCCTTGTTTGGTGGATGGATAGAAGAGGAAGTCTCCGCAAGTTCCTTCTTGGTGGCTGCTACCATCACCATAGCATCAACTGGCATGCCTTTGGAGAGGAAGGTCTTGTCATCTGGTGAAGTCATGAATTTGTTTGGCCTTCTCAAAATGGGCTCCATGGACTCTGGAGCACTCCATGCCTTTCGACTCATGACAGACAAAAGTGGGTCGAAAGGTGGAGGCACCCAGAAGGTGGAAGGTCAGGAACTAAATGTGTCCGGGTACACAGACTCATCCTCAGAAGGGGCAAGGGACTTCCCATTTCCCCTCTGCCAAAGGATCTCCAGAATGTCTGAGAATGAGACATCTTCAGAGGGGGACTGTGGGGACCCTTCCGAGTCATCCAAGTCCGTGTCAGAGGTGATGGTCTCAGTGGAGTCCACATGTTTCCTCTTACATTTTTTCTTCCTGGGAACCTCCTCTGAGGCATGCTCAGGAGACGTCTCGGAAGAAGAGGGGTCGCCCAGAGGGGTTGCCCTGTGGGGCGTCCAGGGGTATCGGTTCCCTACACTTGGGACAGAGAGAAGGATCTGAGGCAGACACAGGTATCGACATGGACGGAGCCAGTGGAGCCGAGGGTGGGGCTGTCTCGGTGGACAGCACATTCCTCATCACCAAGAAGGCACCGCGAACCAGAACGGTGGGAGGCTCTGGCTCTGAGGAGCCTGGAGACCTCCTCCGCACCAAAGGTGATGGCTCTGAGACAGATGCGGGAGCCGAACTCACCTGCACCGAAGCTCCAAGAGGGAGAGTGGGGTCGGACAAGGGTCTCATGCCACTTCCCTCTCGGAGCTGACGAGGGAGTCTCGGCACCCAGACCTCTCAACAGAGCAGACTGTCGAGGAGGTCGGAGCGAATATCAGAACCAACAGAGCAAGGGTCGTCAGAACCGACGGTTCCACCACTACTACCTCTATGCACTCCGGCTCCAAACTGGACACAGTCAGAGAAGGAACTGAGATAGGGCCTGGACCGGTCAATGGACCCACTTCCTTCTGGGCTGGCCCTGACAACAATTAAGCAAATACCTGTGTCTTGAGCAGCATCTTCACCACTCTCTCCACATCATCATCTGATAAACTCCTGGATGATCGAGAGGAGTGGGCCGAGGACCGGTGACTACCTGCTGCGGATTGTAAAACTGGTGACTGAGGCACAGATCTCACCGGGTCCAAGGAAGGAGATCTCAACCTCTTTTGAGTCTAGGACAGCTCCAAAGCCACAGATGAAGCCACCAGAGCAGAGGAATCCTTGGAGCCAACAGTCCGCTCCGAAGGATCTGAAGATTTAGATTTTGCTGATGAAGATGCTTCTCTACCATCAGATTTGGAAGGCTGAGTAACCGATGCAACCTCAACCTAAGGTTTTAACAACCCTCTCAAGATCAGTTTGTTGTGCCTCTCTTGCAACACCCACTCACTGAAGGTATGGCACACAGAGCACGAGTCCTGAAGGTGGACGGCACCTAAACAGTAAACGCAACTCATGTGCCCATCCATAAGGGACATATTTTGGTAACACGTGTTGCATTTTTTAAAGCCTGACTGCTTTGTAGATTTTTTAGACATAATTACACACAAAGAGTGAAGCGTAATAAAGTAGGAAGACTTTTTTTTTTTTTTTTTTTTTTTTTTTTTTGACAAGAGGGGAAAAATGATAAGGACGGGGTAGCCTCTAAATTAAACAGCTACTGCTCCCAAAGGGAGAAAGCCTGTAACTTAAATGGCTTCTCCCTAAGAAGCAAGGAGGGAAAAAGGGAAAGATAACAACCCTGAACAAAAACGGGCCGCCAACAACACAGAAAAAACAGGCCTGAGAGGAAATTATGGCGTATGAACACAAACAACAAATGTAACAAATATAGGGGTGAAAAGACAGTTAAACTCTAACTAATAATGGAAATTAGCTCTGAACAAACAGCAATTTGGACAGAAAAATAGACTACTTAGCCTGAGCCAGCAGAAGACAATCCTGACGCTGCAAGCAGCAAACAAGATCTGGGTAGCTACCGCTATGCATGCTGGGATAAGGGGTTAGCCTCGAGCCAGTAAGGACTCTTCGAGCTTTAGAAGTGGCCGAGTCGGAGCCGAGATCAGCTCTGAACCCGACCAGAAAGAAGGAAGGCGAGATGGACAACATAACATCACATAGTTTTGCAAGATATGACATAGGCTCAAATAAATATGACAAGAAACAACTGTATAAAAGATCAACCTGCCAAACAGTGTGTGCAAGTAACACAAAAGTTAGAACTAGATACTTAAGAAAAAAACTGTTACAAATAAAAAGTGGGAATAATAACCTTTAACATAATGACACTTTCTATCCATCCAGCCACAACCCCCTTTTCCCATTTCTGTACATGGGGTCGGGGTGTCACTTCAACACTGACAATCACCTAGAGCCAAGACTTACACCACCAGGTGGCTAGCCCTAATGGTTTCAAAAATGTATACAAAAAAAAAGTGTAGTGAGCTATATTAAAAAATGTAAATTGCAAACAGCTATGCTACAGGAGACACATCTGAAAAGAACTGAACATGTGAAGAAAACAAACATTTTCAGGATGGTTATTCAGTGGAATACATGGGACAAAGGAAAAGATGAGTACTTACATTAATTGCAAGAGGAGCTCCAATAGAGGTAGAAAAGGATAAAAAAAGATAATAATGGTAGATTTGTGGTACTAAGGGGCTCTTGGCAAGGGAGAAGGATTAGACTTGACATGTATTTATATTCCACCTAAAACTGCTATAATAGAGCTTAAGAAAATTTCAGGAGAAATAATTAGTTTTCAGCAGGGAATATTCCTTAAAGGTGGGGACTGGAATTTGATTTGCAGTAGTAAAGATGCGTCTGGGGGGGCCAAAAGGGAAAATATAACAAAGGAGGGTAGATTTTTGAAGAAATTTATGAAAATATTTGGCATGGAAGACGTGAATTTAGTAGTAGGAGTTTGGAGTGAATTTACATATTATTACCAAGATATAAAAACTGGCCTAGGCTAGACAGAACTTACACTTCACAGGAACATGTGCATTTAATTTAAAGTTTTAATACACATCCAATAACTATTTCAGATCACACACCAATAATAACTAAAATAAAACAGCAGGGTAATGAATTAAAAATGAGACACTGGAGCCTTCCCACATCTGTTGAAAAGAGAGGAACTTAACGAATTGGTAGTGGAAATTATTTGGGAGTTATTAGAGGATAGAAATTTCTTCTGAAAATATAGCTGAGGTTGGAATAACATTAGATTTTAAAAATAGGGTGGAAATAAAAGAAAACGAGATAATGATTAAGAAGTACCAAGAATTATTTAGAGGGACTGACAAATGTTTAAAGTATTGCAGAATAACGGGAATCTCAGAACAAGAACAGGAGCAACTGCAGAATGCTAAGCAGAAAATAAAGGATTACCTTGACAACATGCATGAGTTTAGAAAGATTACTGTTGTGTGTTTTGATAATAACACCAAAGCAAAAAACTTTTAGCACAAAGACTCACGTAACAGAAAGCAGAACGGGTTGTCACCAAGCTTAGGAAGTCTATAACAAGAAAGATAACAAGAGATCCTGTAGAGCAGGAGTGTCCAACCCATGCCGAACGCATGCCCCCAGAGCTCTTCCATGCGGCCCGCGACCCTTAAATTGAAATTTAACTTTTTTTTCCGTGTGTTTTCACGTCCGCGTCCCTCAGCTATTCTGCGCATGCGCAAAATTACTTATTTCACTTTTTTTCTTGCCAGCGTCTTTCAGCTGGTATGCGCATGCGCCAAAACACCGTTCGGTCGTTTTTTTCATTTGCGGTGAAGGAAGGAGTGAGATCGCGGCAAAGAAGTTGGATTTATTTACTTGACTACAACATCTATTTTACAGCAGTAAAAGGTAAGCTAAGCTATAGTGGTCAGACTTGTTCTGGTTGTGTATTCTGTGTACAATGTAGATGCAATAATTCTGTTTAACATAAAATAATTTAAGCAAACAGCGGCTAAAATGTCTATGTTTTTTGTTTAAATTTATAGCCTTATGTAGCTTTATCAGATTTCCTTGCTTGTGCCTATATGTTGTGGTAAAAATTTTAAGTTTTACCAGACATTCCTAAAAAGACAAAGTATTCAAGGTTGTTATCATTCTAGTGTTATTTAGGATTTTAGGGATGAAAACCAAATACAGTTTCTACATTTTAGTTTCAACCTCAGTATGTTAATAAATATAGTTTTCATTAGATTTTTGCAAACTCCATATAACCAGAAGCACAGCTAGGGAGAGGTGAAGCAGGCAGCTGTCTGGGGTGCAACATGTTGCAGGTATGATTGGCTGATGTTGCCTGGTGCACAATATATTAGTACAGAAATATTGCTTTTAGAGTCAGAACTAAAGCAAAGTGCTTGCTTCAGTACTTTATGTACGGCACAGTTTGCTACAGCTTATCAAAGCAAAAGACATTTTTTTTGTCTTCGAGCTGACAAAAAAAAAAAAATCAGCATCTGACCTGGTGAACCTAAGGAGAGAGGTGAGAATCATCAGGTTGGAAATTATTTATTTATTTATTTATTTAATTATTTTGCACCTCCACTCAGAGCGGAGGAGTGCCAGGCCAAACATTAGCAGTGGGCACTACATGAGCCAGCTGCAGCTGTACATATACCAAGTCTCATACACTACACAAAATTGTGCTATTTGGTCATCATCAGCAAAAAAATTATGTTAGTTGTCCCACTATATGTAAATGAAGAGAGATGGGACCACAGAAAATATTTTGACACCGATGAAATTTTATGGTGGTACAAGAGTGAATGGGGGGAAGGAACTTGCAATGTAAAACAAAATCATTGGCATGATGGCATCTATCATCAGGCTAGTTACAGAGTATAACAAATTAGAAAAAAAATATATTGACATTGGGGTGCAGAGAATATCCATGTAAAATAAATATATTTTGTTAGTTTAAATTTAAAACGTCACCACTTTTTTATTTTATTTATTCATTCATTCATATGTGTATTTATTTATTTTGCATATTAGTTGCTCTTTGCAAAAGTATTTTGGCAGGATGCTTACTTTGTCAATGAACTACCCACTCAGCCTATAATGCAGTTGTAATCTCACACACGTATTTGCGTAACATGAGGGAATAATGTGAATATGTAACTCTGTCAGCCAGTCAGTGTTCCTCTCAGTTTGACTACTATGCAATATAAAGCTTTAACGTTGTTCTGTAGTTACTGGCTTGTTCTTGTTTGTAAGTTTTTTTCTTTGTGTGTCCTTTTTAACAAATTATTTTAATTTTTGCCTTAAACTGTTTTCCTGTTTTCTTGTGTTTACTTGTTTAGCACTTGTTTTTCTTACTAAAATGCTTAGAGTCGGACTATAAGCACTGTAAATAAAATTGAGCTTGCATTTGAACTGCAAGCAGAGAGAGACAGAGGCGCGCACACTCGCGCACACACACAGACACACACAGACACACACACACACACACACACATACACACGTTTTTCATACTAAGCCTGCAATATACAAATGATTAAGTACTCTTAGTGGTGCTTAGGTTTGGATGGGAAGAAACTTTCTTTGAAGGCAGCATTGTTCGACCATGAGTATCGAGTCTCATTATCTTGTTAGTTACAGTTGGCTGCACTTTGGAGTTAAGGGACTTTTCCATTATCGTCAAGGTTAAGAAAATTCATAGTAAACATAGATATGGGCTGTCTGGGGAATAGAGGGTGAACTGTCCATATACAAACACACTTGTTTTTATTACTTTTGTAAAAGCTGATGACTTGAATTAATGACTTATTTCGTCATTTTGGAGTGCTATAAGATAACAGTTAATTCACTTCTATGAATCTAATATCCAAATACAAGATGGGACTGGAGTAAGGAGTCCAGAATATATCAGCTATGTTTGTAAGGTGTTGTGTCCTCCTGATCCTCATATTTGTCTTAGATTTTTGCTAGAAGCATATTTGTGTAACAGGTCATAATTAAGTGTATGGGTAAAAGCTACTTGTGTAAACAATAACTACAGCCTTCTGGTTGAAGTTTAGCATTATTGACATTTTAACAATTTTCCTCTTTGCTTGGTTAATGTGTTGTAAAAGGTTCAGCAACCTTTTTTTGCACCTTTTTTAAATTATATCATTATTGCCAGTGAATCATGAAAAAACATAAAATGCAGCCTATAATGCACAGCAAAAAATATACATGACACTCTGCAAGTGGATTTTTAACGTTACAGAATTTGGACTTGTGTATACTTTGTTATTTGTTAGCAAAAGGTTGTACAAGAAAGGGGGAGTGAGGGAGACAGTGATCATGTGCCTATGAAAGAGTTACAGACAGTGGATAAAGCATATATATGTATATATATATATATATATATATATATATATATATATATATATGTGTGTGTGTGTGTGTGTGTGTGTGTGTGTGTGGTGTATACTAGTTTCACAGTCTTTGTACAGACACAGTACTTAAATTAACATTACTGTAACCATATATACATGTCATTAAACCTATATCTCTGCAAACACAGTAAGATCAAATATTCCACAAAAGTCTGCAGTCATACAGTCACTCTAGACATGGAAAACTTGCTGGCATTATCAAAGGAACATAGGAATCTTTATGTTGTTCCCAAGTCTTAGGAGCATAACTGTCTGCCCATTCTAATAATTATGCTATGCTCAGTATTTTCACATGGTTCCTGACCAGCTCCGTGATGTAGAAGGATAAAGCCCTGATTATGCACAGATGACCCGAGTTCAAGAAGCTGCTCAGCTGCCTATGGGAGATAAACTGGGAAGTTGGGGATGATCTGGGGATGCCAGCTTGGTTCTAGTTCTCCACAAGGGTGACATGTAGTAGGATTACTAGGTGTTACCAGGTGTAGTTTCAGACAGCTGAGCCCTTGCTCTCATAATGCTTACCACTAGCAAAGTGGAGGGAATTCAGCATGTGGAAGTATGCTTCCCCTCAGAAGACAGCAATAGCAAGCTCACAGGAACTAATAAGGAGGAGTTCTCCCACAGAGGAGAGGGTAGGCCACACCGTGTCAGAAAGCTTGTCAGCTTCCTATATAAGTATATATATTAATAACTCTCACTAGGGAGCAGAAAGGCTGAAAGGGACTTCAGTGTGGGAACAAATTGTTATAGGCTCTTGGTCAGCCATGAAATGCCCAGCTACTATGTCTCCAGAATGAAAGGGCTGTGTGGGTACTGGAGTCATCAGACAAGCTCCTGGTGTGTGTGTGTGTGTGTGTGTGTGTGTGTGTGTGTGTGTGTGTGTGTGTGTGTGTGTGTGTGTGTAAAACATATATTTGCATTGTCATCCCTGCAAAGTCACAGTTTTGTGATGTTTAATGCAGTTACTGCTGTTAAAGAGAGACTTGCTGAATGCATATATTTAACATTAACTTACCAACAATAAAAAGGCTGCTTGCTTGGTCTTTCTGAAAGGGTAATCTCGTATAAAGTATTAAGATAATTCAAATCCTTGTGGTGTGTGTGTGTGTGTGTGTGTGTGTGTGTGTGTGTATGGGGGGGACTAAGCCTACTGTAATGATTCTGCATTATACATGGGTGAAAACACATTTCTTAATGAAACCCACTTTCTTATCCTTAAATCATGGAATAACATTACTGTACAGCAGTGTCAGTGGCACAACAGGTCACACACTTGCCTTTGGCGTAGATTAGTAGATAATTTATTTTTAGAAAGAGAAACTCTCTGCTTTCAGTATGTACCATAGCTCTCAACCTTTGATCTCAAAAATGAGGAACACTAGCCCTTATAATGTGGAACAAATGGGCAATGCATTTATTAATTTATTTATTGTTCAAATTAACGTACAATACAGCCACATTAGTCCGCATTTTCTTTTTTTTTTGCTCTTCAGTTAGTGTGAGACCTTTTTTTTTTTTTTTTTTTGGTCCTCACTTGTTGTCTGCCCCCAGACCATTTCTGTTTCTGGCCCTTGCAACTGAAAAGGTTGGACACCCCTGCTGTAGAGGTACTAGAAATATTTTGGAAATTTTATGAAAGTCTGTATAAAGCAGAGAAATATGCAGATAAAGAAAAGGTACAAATGGAAATGTTTATGGAAGAACTAAATATGCCAAGGTTAGAGGTAGATGAAGCTGAATTACTAATAGGATAGGAGGAGATAAGATAAAAATGGTGATGTATAACCAATATACATGAAAGCCCCCAGGGATAGATGGCATACCTGTGGAAGTCTTGAAAGCTAGGAGGGAAAAAGTTATAAAGATCTGAAAGGTTTTGTGTAATAGTATTTTAAGAGGAGTACAAGCACCAACATCCTGGAAGAAAGCACTGGTGGCCGTAAAACCTAAAGAGGGTAAAAGAAATACAGTTGTGTACACTTACCATAAATGTAGATGTTCGAGTGAATTCACTGTTGCAGTCATTACATTTGGGTTATCTGCTTGCAGGTAGCCCTCAGTCGGCCTGATTAACAAAGTCTTGGGTCCTGCGTCAGTTGCTGTCCCTTCTTCCATAACATCAGGTCATCAGGGATATAAAACACACAGTTGACGCATTTAAATCAGTTTTTCTTGCCCCAGATGTCAGGTGCCCCCCTAATGGGAAGCAATTAAATATAAAAGTAAAATCGTATACCTCCAACAAAAAAGCAAATACACCATAAAAGCTTTTAAGCATAGTAAAGGAAAGTAGAGGTACAGCCAAAAGAAGTTAGGGGGCAGGAGGGACTGCAACAGTGAATACACTCGAACATCTACATTTATGGTAAGTGTACACAACTGTACTATGTTCTTCGTGTTTCACTGTTGCAGTCATTACATTTGGGTAGATTCCCAAAGCTATGGTTGGGAGGAGGAATTTAGATAGCATTAGGGCCTGCTATAAGGCCCTGCAAAACTGCAGTGGCAAAGCCAGCTCTGGATTTAGAGAAAATTGGCAAATAATAATGCTTAGTGAAAATATGTACAGAACTCCAGGTAGCAGCTTCTAGGATGTCCCTGGTAGGGACGCCCCTGAGAAAGGCTGTAGAGGTAGATGCAGCCCTGGTGGAGTGAGGTCTGATCCCCTGGGGATAGGTTTTCCATGGTGCTTATAGCAGAAATGAATGCAATGGCTTATCCATTTAGAAATGGTTAGCTTTGAAATAGCCTTCCCCTCTGCCCCTGCAGCAATTGCCACCAGCAGTTGTTCAGATTTCCTTTAAGGTTTAGTCCTGTCCAAGTAGAATCTAAGTTGTCTGTGCACATTTAAGGAATGCAGTATCTGTTCCCCTTTATTCTGTGGATTGGGAAAGAAGGTTGGCAAATGAATGGACTGATTAAGAGCCACACTGGAAACCACCTTGGGAATGAAGGATGTATTGGTTCTCAGGGACACCATGTCCACATGAAAGATGATGAAAGACTCCACTGACATAAGGGCCTGTTATTCAGATACCCTTCTAGCTAAAGTGATTGCTAAAAGGAAAACTGTTTTCCAAGAAAGACATTTTAAGTCTGCAGTAGCAGCTGGCTCTAAAGGAGGTAGAGTGAGTTTCTCCAAGACAAGGTTAAGGTCCCAGGCTGGGGATGGAGCTCTCCTGGGTGGTCTCAAATTTTTGGCCCCTCTGAGAAACTGCTTGAGCAGTGGATGAGAGAAGACGGGAGGTTCTGTGTTATGAGCTGAAATGGCTGAGGCATCGAGTTTAATGGAGGAAAAAGACAGGCCCTTGTGAAGCATCTCAGCTGAGTATTGTAAAATCTGAGATAAATTGGGCGCTGCTGTGCTCATCCCTTGAGATTGGTTCCAGGCACAGAATCTTTTCCATTTTTCAGCATAAGATTTTCTAGTACTAGGCCTCCTTGCCTCTAAAATGATATCCATCACAAGTTTACTGAGGGATGGTAAAGGAGAGATTATGTAATTAGTCAGGCTGCAAGGTTCAGTGTTAGAAGCTGAGGGTGCAATATCTAGTTCTCCTGCTGAGACAACAGGGAAGGAGTCTGAGGCAGGTACCATGGGGATAACCGTGACACACTGCGCAGGAGGGGGTACCAGTGTTGGCGCGGCCAGTCTGGAGCAATCAAAATCATCCTTGGTTTGTCCTGTTTGATTTTTAGTAGTACTTTGGAGAGCAGAGGCAGAGGGGGGAAGGCATAGACTGATAGGTTTTTCCAGCTGACAGACAGGGCATCCACTTTCCAGGCTTGTTTGTCCAATTGGTAGTTCTGGGGAGAGGCAAGCAGGTCTATATCTGGGTTCCCCCATTTGCTTGTCAACATGTTGAAAATCCTTGGCTCCAGTTTCCACTCGTGTGGGTCCATGAGGTTTCTGCTTAGTCCGTCTGCCAGTGTATTTAATTTTCCTGGCAGGAATTGAACTTGTAGGTGCACTTGGTAGCTCAAGGCTGTGTTCCACAATGCCATGGCTAGTCTGCAGAGGGAGTAAGAATGTGTACTCCCCTGCTTGTTTATGTACCACATAGCAGTGGTGTTGTCCATCTTTACAATTAGTTGTCCTGGAAGAATGTGGTCCTTGAAGGCTGTCAGAGCATTCTGTACAGCTAACATTTCTTTTTGATTGATATACAAGTGCATTTGATTTGGGTTCCATTTGCCCTGAATGCACTTCCCTGCCAGGTGAGCTCCCCCATGCATAGTCTGATGCGTCTGTTGTTAGGGTTTGGGTGGCAGGGAGTGGTGTGAAAGGTAGTCCCTTATTTTGGTGGCAGGCCTCTGCCCACCAAAGGAACTCATAGGCAAGGTATGATAGGAAAGTGCAGATGTCCTTCAAGAATGCAACTGCAGTCCAGTTGGTTGTCCTGCCTCAGGCAGCCCTTCGGTCGGCCGGATTCCAAAGTCTGGGTCCGGCGTCGGCTGATGTCGCCTCCTCCCCGACGTCAGAGCGGCTGGGGTATAAAGGCATCAGCCGATGCCATCTTCTTCAGTCTTTCTTGCCGCGCGGTGCCCGAAGCAGAAGCAGTTCGCAAGTGCCGGTCGGTCAGCTCCTGTGTTTTCAGTTACCGAAGTCATCTAAAAAGCTAAGTACCCCGTTGGGGAACATTTTTTCTTGCCTCAGCCGATGTCAGAACAAATTGAGAAAGTTAATAATTGTTTGTCTTGTGGTAAACAAATACATCATAAGGACTTCCATTCCTACTGCCTCCCTTGCCTGGGCCCAGACCACGATGCATCGGCCTGTGCTGCCTGTGGTTGCTTTAATAAGTGCACTCTCAGGCGCCGGGCAGAATTTGCCGAAAACTTTTTTGGCGAATCCTTCGCTTACAACTTGCCGTTGGAACAACCGACAGCACAAACTACCAAAAAACGTAAGGACCGGGACCGACATCCTCGGCCTGCGTCTTCCACCGATTCTACACCTAAGCCCTCCGCGAGTGCTTCGGTCCCTTCGGAAGCAATTATTCAACCGCTTCAGGCCGACGACACTGCATTAACACGCTCCTCGGTCTCAGAGGCTACACTGGTGCCGGTTGTTGAATTTCCTCCAGAAACCGAAGTTCTTGAACCACCCGACACCATTCCTGTGGACAAGGTTACCCCTGCACGTGGGGCAGCTAGGCCTCCTGTATCCATGTCCATCAAGGCCTTTGCACGTGCTAAGGCCGCCAGCCAGGCCAAGGCCCATCCTAAGCCTACCTCTCAGGCTCCTTCTTCTGATAGACAGATCATGTCTCTTGCTGCAGACCTAATCTCTCTTATCAGGGGGTCTCAGCCCCATCCAGACAGAGGTTCTCAGCCACCTGCAGAAAAAAGGCCTAGAACTGAGCAGGCAGACAACCTCTCTTCAGATGAAGCCTCTGGGGATTCAGAGCATTCAGATACCCATGAAGAATCCTTCCAAGCCTATGAGGACTCTGATGCTGAGGAATCTATTCCCTCTGCCTCTCCTCCTGAGGATTTTTCTTTCGGTGAAGTCCTCCACTCTATGAGGGAGCATTTTAAGTGGCATGGTCAGGAATTCTCTGACTCTAGGAAAAGGCTCCGTACCTTCTTCAAGTTACCCCAGCACAGACCTTTGGCTATCCCTCCAGTTCTGGATGTCCTGGATGATGTATTTTCAGACTCCAGTGCTTCACCTGATTCGCTCCCTCCTGCTCCTGTCAAGCCAGACAGATATTACAGGGTCCCTGATACTCACAAGCATTTCTTTAAGGCCCAATCTGTGGATCTAGAAACTATTTCACAGGGCCCCAAGGGAGTGGCTTCTTCCTCGGCCAAAAATCCACTACCAGCTGACAGGGAAGCAAGGTCGCTGGAGAGATGGGGTAAAAAAGTTTATACCTCTACCACTCCTTGCCATGAAGTCACTTAACTGTCTTTTCCATATGTTTAAGTACCAGGATTTTTTACTGGATGATTTGCAGAAAAAGCTAGCCCCTCCTGAGCCTATAGCTAGAAAGGCATTGCAGGATTTGGTTCATAATTCTCAGCAGGTTAGTAACCATTTTCTTCAGTGTGGTTATGATGCATTGGAGGCTTCATGTAGGGCAGCCATGACAGGGGCTGTTATCTGTAGACATGCTTGGTTGAAAGAGCAGCCTCTGCCGGATCATGTTAAAGTAAAGCTCCTGGACGCACCTCTGGATAAACAGAAGCTTTTTGGTGCTAATGCTCAGGATGTATTGAAGTCTATTGAGGAGAAGGCAAAATCAGTACAGACAGTAAAAGATTTTCTCCAGGTTCAGCCACCCAGATTCAGCAGAAATTGGCCTTCAAAGAATTGGTCCTTTCCAGACTCAGACAAGTTTCAAAGGGGAAAGAACAGGAGTGCACAAGGTAGAGGGCAATACCGAGGCTCCTACAGGGGACGTCAGTGGCAACCTCAAAATCAAAGAAGTGGCACAGGTACTTCACCTGCACCACAGGGACAATCACAATGACTTACCTACCACTCCGCCTACCAAGGCTCAAAGAGAAGCACCTTTAGGCGGAAAATTATCTCTATTCTCAACAAACTGGCACATTATAACAAAGGACAAATGGATTCTGGATATAATACACAAAGGCTACAGATTCCACTTCCATACTTTACCAACAGGACAAGGCATGCCAATCCTGCCACAAAATCAATGGGCAGAGGCACTCAGAGAAGTCTCAAAGCTATTAAACATAAAAGCAATAGAGAAGGTTCCTCCTCAGGAACAAGGCCAGGGATTTTATTCAAGACTGTTCCTTGTTCCAAGAAAAGAAAAGCAATGGAGACCTATTTTGGACTTGTCCGTTCTAAATACTTTTCACATGGTGCCAAAATTCAAGATGCTGACGTTACAGCAACTTCTTCCCATGCTGGGCAAGGGGTTTTGGCTGGCTACTCTGGACCTCAAGGAGGCATACCTGCATGTCTCTATCAGACACAGTTGCAGAAGATACCTCAGATTTCTTGCAGGAACAGAGCACTATCAATTCTCAGCATTGCCGTTTGGCTTATCTACTGCGCCCAGAGTATTCACAAAATGCCTGGCATCAGTAGTGGCACATTGCAGACTCCAGGGGATTCAAATATACCCTTACCTGGACGACTGCCTCATACAAGCAGACAGCAAACAAACTTTGATAAAACACTTGGATTATGTCATTCAATTGCTGCAGGCTTTGGGATACACAGTCAACATTCAAAAATCAAGACTACTGCCATCCCAAGAAATTATTTTTCTAGGAGCAAAGCTGAACACACAGCTACAAATGGCCTTCCTCACAGAGGACAAACAGGAGCAATTAACAGATTACTTCAAAAGCCTAGCAAAACTAACCCACCTGACCGCAAGGAAAACCCTGCAGGCCCTGGGGTTCATAGCATCTTGCATTCTTCTAATCCCTTTGGCAAGACTTCACATGAGAAAACTGCAATGGTACCTAAAAAGCTTGTGGTCTCAACACAGCCACAACCTGGAAGACATAATACCACTCATACCATGCCTGCAAAGGGAATTTTTGTGGTGGGCTCAAGCAAGTCACTTAAACGAAGGTATGCCTTTCAACAAACCTCCAACAGGTCAAACTATTACAACAGACGCCTCAGACCATGGATGGGGGACGCACATGGACGGCAGATGCACTCAAGGGCAATGGACTCCCATGGAAATGCATCAGCACATAAATCAAAAAGAGATGTTGGCAGTTATACATGCAATAGAAGCGTTTGGAGAATCTCTTCAACAAGGTCATCTGCTAATAAGGACAGACAACACCACTGTCATGTGGTACATAAACAAGCAAGGGGGCACTCATTCCTACCCCCTCTGCAGACTAACAATGACTCTTTGGGAAAAGTCCCTGAATCTGAACATCTACTTGCAATCCCAGTTTGCTCCGGGCAAGGACAATGTTCTGGCAGACAGGTTGAGCAGGGATTTCTTGGAGCCACACGAATGGATGCTACACCCACGCATATTCTCACGAATAACATCTGCATGGGGGAGACCAGACATAGACCTATTTGCATCTCATCTCAATCATCATCTGGAAAGGTTTTGCACAAGGATACACCATCCTCTAGCCTGGAGAACGGATGCTCTTTCCTTCAGCTGGAAGGCCCTAACAATTTGCTACCTTTGCTCACCAAGGTGTTACTGAAGATCAAGGCAGAACAACCAAAAGGAATTTTGATAGCTCCAGACTGGCCAAGGCAACACTGGTATCCACTGCTACTGAGCATAACTCACTCCAAACCGTGGCCCTTGCCTCAATGGCCTCAGCTCCTGACTCAACACAATTACAAGACAGTTCATCAGAACCTGCAAACCTTAAAGCTGGCAGCTTGGAGAATTCCATGACTGGAACCCATGACTCCCTCTCCAAGACAGTACAGGACATTTTGCTGGAGGCACGCAGACCTTCCACCAGAAAAACATATTCGGCCAAATGGAAGAGATTCATCACCTGGAATGTCAATAAGGGACAGGATGCATCACTGATGAACATACCTCAGATGTTAGAATACTTGGCAGAAATGTTTCACAGTGGGCTCTCATATTCTTCCATCAAAATCCACGCTTCAGCTATCTCTGCACATTACAGCTGTGATCCACCTGTGTTTTCGCATCCCTTGCTAAGACAATTTCTAAGGGGTATAAAGAATATCAAACCTCCAAGGAAACAACCAATTCCTGCATGGGACCTCAATTACGTCTTGGAAAAATTAACTCTTCCTCCTTTTGAACCAGCAGCATCTTCAGAAATGCAATTTCTCTCTTGGAAAATGGTTTTCCTGTTGGCAGTCACCTCAGCAAGAAGAGTCTCGGAGATACAGGCCCTCATGGCAGTTCCTCCTTTTCTCATCTTTCACCAGGACAGAGTTTCCCTTAGAACAAATCCTTCCTTCATGCCTAAGGTGATATCCAGAGTGTCACTAAACCAAGCAATTCACCTGCCTACTTTCTTTCCTAACCCTCAAAACAAAGGGGAAAAGCTGTTGCATACTTTAGACATTCACAGACAACTACGCTACTACTTGGACAGAACAAAGTCTACCAGGAAGTCTGACCAACTGTTTGTAGCCTGTGCTGCTGCGGCACAAGGAAAGGCAGTCACCAAACAAACTGATTGGACACTGCATCAGATTCTGTTACTCCTTCCATGGAAAGAGTGTGCCAACTAATATTAGACCACACTCCACCAGAGCTATGGCCACATCCACAGCCTTTCTTAGAGGAGTGGCCACAAAAGATATTCTAGAGGCTGCTACATGGAGCTCCGTGCATACATTTACCAAACACTACAACCTGCCATTATACTCCAGATCCCGAGCAGGCTTTGCTTCGGCAGTCCTGCAGGGCCTTCTAGCTACACCATCCCTTGATTAGTCCTACCACCCCCAGCTTGGCTATGGTATTCAACCCATATGTTAGGACTGCAGTTGCATTCTTGAAGGACATAGTACAGTTTTGTGCCTACCATAAATGCAGATGTCTGATAGATATGCAACTGCAGTCAGGTTTACCCTCCCTCCTACCCCTCTGTTTTTTCCCTTGGGTCCATTCCCCCTTTTCCTATAAGCTGGGGTTATCTGTTATGGTGTATCTGTTTATTACTGTTGTGCATGTCTGAATTTTTTGTTTATCCATTCACAAAATTTAGCCTTCCTTGGAGGGCACCTGGCATCTGGGGCAAGAAACACTGATGCCTTTATACCCCAGCCGCTCTGACGTCGGGGAGGAGGCGACATCAGCCGACGCCGGACCCAGACTTTGGAATCCGGCCGACCGAAGGGCTGCCTGAGGCAGGACAACCCATATGTTAGGACTGCAGTTCCATAGCTATTGGACATCTACATTTATGGTAGGTACAAAACTGTACTTTTGTACCTACCATAAATGTAGATGTTCGAGTGTATACACCGCTGCAGTCATTACACTTGGGTTATCCTGCCGTCAGGCGGTTCCCCAGTCTAAGCCTCCTTTAAAAACAAAGAAACAAATACAGCATTCTCCAGGACAGGCCTCCATGCCTAAGAAACAAATGCTCAAAATGGCCAAAGACCTAATCACTCTGATCAGGGGGTCCCACCCCCTCCTGATAAAAGACCTAGACAGGATGCAGACCATATGACTCATCCGACCAGGTGTCCATCTCTTCTGATTCATCCTCAGATCTAGGATACTTTTTACCCCCTTATGAGGATTCTGATGCTGAGGAATCTATTCCATCAGCCTCACCACCTGAGGACTACTCCTTTGGGGAAACCCTACATACCATGATGGAGCATTTCCACTGGGAAGGCCAGGATTACTCAGAATCCTAGAAAAAGGCTGAGAGACTTCCTTTTATTACCTCAACACAGACCCCTTGCTGTTCCGCCAGTGTTAGATATTGTGGATGATGTGTATACTGAATCCAGCTTAAATCCTGATTCCTTACTTCCAGCCCCTGTTAAACCTGACAGATACTACAGAGTCCCTGACTCACATAAAATTCTGTATAAAAGCCCTGTAGCTGACCCTGACACTATTTCTCAGGGAACCAAAGGAGATAAGGCCTCATCAGCCAAGAATCCAGTCCCCTCTGACAGAGATTCCAGAGCACTAGACAGATGGGGAAAGAAAGTATATATGTCTGCAACTTTAGCAATGAGAGCCTTAAATTGCCAGTTTCACATGCTAAAATATCAGCAATTTTTACTGTCTCAGTTAAAACAGAAAATGCTTCCAGAATCAGATCCTCCTAATTTTAAAGAAATGCAGGATTTATTGCATGCAGCTGAACAATTGGGAAAGCATAATTTGCAATGCGGTTTTGATTCTCTAGAGGAGCAGTTACAGGCTCTGTCATTAGAAGACATGCTTGGTTAAAAGAACATACGTTACCAGATCATGTTAAAGCAAAATTATAGGATGCACCTTTGCAGCAGGATGTGTTATTTGGAGTTAAGGCAGAAGAGGTATTAAAGAAAATGGAGAATAAAGCAAAATCTATGCAAACGGTGAAGGATTTCTTACAGGTTCAGCCTCCTAGATTTAGCAGAAACTGGCCAACTAAGAATTGGTCCTTTCCAATTACAGACAGACCTCAAAGGGGAAGATACAGACGTCCAAGAGGTAGAGGTCAAACACAAGGTCCTTATAGGCCTCGACAATGGGTTGCATCAGGCCAGAAAGAAGGGGAAGACAGGCCCCAACCATATAAAAAGCAGCTCCAATGACTTCCCACTACAGCTGCCAAACAAATCCCTCTTGGCAGCCCCCTTGGGAGGAAAACTGGCACTCTTCTACCACAATTGGCAAATGATCACCAAAGACAAATGGGTTCTCAACATTGTATTTTAAGGTTACAGGTTCCACTTTCACACTCTGCCAAGGTTAAAAGGAATGGCAAATCTGCCACCAAATCAATGGGCAGAAGCTCAAAAACAAATGACAGCATTCATGGATATGAGAGCTATTCAAAAGGTACTATCACAGGAGCAAGGACAAGGATTTTACTCCAGACTTTTTCTGGTACCCAGAAAGGACAAAGCCTGGAGGCCCATTCTGGATCTTTCATCTCTAAACACTTACCTGGATGTTCCGAAATTCAAAATGTTGACATTACAGCAGCTTCTTCCCATGCTGGGCAAGAAAGCTTGGCTCGTGACTTTGGACCTCAAAGAGGCATACCTGCATATCCCTATCAGACAAAACTGCAGAAGATTCCTCAGATTCATAGCTGGTTCAATGCACTACCAATTCTCTGCACTGCCCTTTGGCTTATCTACTGCGCCCAGGGTCTTCACAAAGTGCCTGGCACCAGTAATTGCATTTTGCAGACAGAAAGGAATTCAGATTTATCCGTACCTGGACGACTGCCTGATTCAAGCAGAGGGCAAGGACATTCTTCTAAACCATCTGGCATTTGTAAAAAAGTTACTAAGTTGCTTGGAGTATACAGTAAACGAAAAGAAATCAAAACGAGTGCCCTCACAAGAGATTATATTCCTGGGTGCCAGCTTGAACACAACGGCCCAGATGGCTTTTCTCACGCCAGACAAGCAAAGACAACTGACTCAATACTTTCAATTGATGGCAACAAAGACCCAACTCCCTGCAAGAAAAATTCTGCAGGCCTTGGGTTACATGGCATCCTGCATACTACTAATTCCATATGCCAAACTGCATATGAGGAAACTACAATGGTACCTAAAGAATGTATGGTCTCAACACTGTCAAAGTTTGGAAACAGTTATACCACTAATCTCATGCCTTCAACAGGAGTTTCAATGGTGGGCTCAAGCTTGTCACCTCAACAAGGGACAGCCTTTTACACAACCCGCAGCCAGGCAAACACTGACAACAGATGCATCGGATTATGCCTGGGGGGCACACATGGCAGGCAAATGTATTCAGGGCACGTGGCCCGCAGAACAAAGGCATCTTCACATCAATCAAAAAGAGATGCTAGCTGTACAAAATGCCCTTATAGTTTACAAGGACCTGCTGCATCCAGGACAACTACTGATAAAGACAAACAACACCACAGTTATGTGGTACATAAACAAGCAAGGGGGCACTCACTCCTACCCCCTATGCATATAAGCCATGACCTTGTGGAACACAGCTATAAACCTTCCAAGTTCATCTGCAAGCACAATTCCTGCCAGGAGAGAAAAACACACTGACAGACGGCTTAAGCAGAAACATCATGGATCCCCACGAATGGGAATTAAATCCACAAATATTCAGAATGATAACACAGAAATGGTGGAGCCCGGACATAGATCTGTTTGCATCCCCAATAAACTGCCAGCTACAAAAATTCTGCACAAGGAGTTACCTTCCACAAGCATGGAAAGTGGATGCCCTCTCATTCACCTGGGAGAACCTACAAGTATACGCTTTCCCACCACTACCTCTTTTGCCAAAGGTACTCATAAAAGCCAGGCAAGAAGAGCCAAAGATGATCCTGATTGCACCAGACTGGCCACGCCAGCACTGGTACCCAATCTTAAGGAGCTTAGCACAAGAACCACCCTGGATTTTGCCTCAAATCCCACATCTGCTGACTCAGCACAACAATCAAATACTACACAGCCAGCTAAAGACCTTGAACCTAGCTGCATGGAAGATTCCTTAGTCAAGCAAGCAATGCCTCTCTCCAAAGCTGTTATGGATGTCATTCTGGAGGCCAGAAGGTCAAGTACCAGGAAAGCCTATTCAGATAAATGGAAGAGATTCTGTGCCTCAAACCAAGCTCACAGCCTTGACCCTCTTATCCCAAACATTCCTCAGATACTACAATACTTAACTGAGATGCTGGACAAAGGCCTCTCCTTCTCATCCATCAAGATCCACGCCTCTGCCATCTCTGCTCATTACAACACGGATCCACCAATTTTCTCTAATCCTCTGTTAAAACAGTTCCTCAGAGGGGCTAAAAACATAAGACTGCCCCGTAGAGCACCTACTCCAACTTAGGACCTCAACTTTGTTTTGGAAAAACTAACTTTACCTTCTTTTGAGCCAGCTAACACAGCAGAATTAAAAATATATCTCTTGGAAAACTGTTCTGCTCCTGGCAATAACATCAGCACGAAGAGTTTCGTAATTACAGGCACTAATGGCAGTGGAACCTTTCCTCATTTTCCACCAGGACAGTGTGTCTTTAAGAACTAACCCTACGTTTATGCCAAAGGTGGTATCCAGTGTGGCTCTAAACCAAACTATTCACCTGCTAACTTATTATCCTAAACCACAGAATAAAGGGGAGAGACTACTGCACTCTTTGGACATTCACAGGCAGTTACGCTTCTACTTGGACAAAACCAAAGCTTTCAGAAAATCTGAGCAATTATTGGTAGCATATGCTGCAGGAGCACAGGGAAAAGCCATTTCAAAACAGACTATTTCAAAATGGATAGGACATTGCATACGTTTCTGCTACACATACCATGGAAAACCTGTACCTAGCAGCATTAGATCTCACTCCACCAGGGCAACAGCCACTTCAACTGCCTACCTCAGGGGAGTACCTACCAAGGATATTTTGGAAGCAGCAACTTGGAATTCTGTGCATACCTTCACGAAGCATTACCATCTGCCTCTGTACTCTAAATCCAGAGCTGGCTTCGCCATTGCAGTACTGCAGGGCCTTATAGCCACCCCTAATGCCTTATAGAACCAGCCACCCTACCTCAGCTTTGGGATTCTACCCAAGTGTAATGACTGCAGCAGTGTAACACGAACATAGTACAGTTTTGTACTCACCATAAATGTAGATGTTCAAGTGTATACACTGTTGCAGCCCAGGTTACCCTCTCTCCTTCCCCTCTTACTGGCTGGTACGTACCTATGTCTTCTACCCTTACTACCTATGGGGAGTATTTGCTGGTAGCTGTAAGTTGTTTTTTGCTTTTCTTATGTATGTTTTATTAGCAATTGGCATTGTCTACCTATTTGGAGGCACCTGACATCTGGGGCAAGAAAAACTGAAGAAAATGGCGTCGGCTGCATCTTATATACCCCTGTCGCACTGACATCAGGGAGGAGGTGACAGCAACCGACGCCGGACCAAGACTTTGGAACTCAGGCTGACTGGGGAACCGCCTGACGGCAGGATAACCCAAGTGTAATGACTGCAGCAGTGTAACACGATGAACATTCATTGTTTCTAGATCCTGAGAATGTTGACACCATAGGCTTTTCAGATACTACTGTAGTTTTCTCATATGCAGTCTTGCTCATGGAATTAGAAGAATGCAGGAGGCCATGAACCCCAAGGCTTGCAGTATTTGTCTTGCAGAGAGCAGGGTTTTTGTGGCCACTTGTTTGAAGCAGGTTGTCAAATGAATTTATTTCTCTGGCGTGAGGTAAGCCATCTGGGAAGTTGTATTCAAGCTTGCTCCCAGGAATATAATTTGTTGACAGGGTACCAGGTGTGATTTCTTTTTGTTTATGGTGTACCCCAGACAAGTTAGAACCCTTTGTACAAAGGCCAGATAATTCAAAAGTATGTCCTGGCTTTCTGCCCAAATTAGACAATCGTCCAGGTATGGCTATATTTGAATATTTATTTGCCTGCAAAATGCAATAACTGGAGCTAGGCACTTTGTGAATACCCTGGGCGCAATAGATAAGCCAAAGAGCAGTGCAGAGAACTGATAGTGCGTCTAGCCTGCTTTGAAGTGTAGGTATCTTCTGCAAGATTCCCTGATTGGGATGTGCAGGTATGCTTCTTTTAAATCTAGTGTTGCCAACCAGGCATCTTTGCCTAGCATAGGAAGTAACTGGTGAAGAGTCAGCATCTTGAATTTTGGAATCTCCAAAAAGGTGTTTAGAGTAGACAGGTCCAGGATAGGATGCCATGAATTTTTTTTTCTGGGTACCAGGAAAAGTCTCGAGTAGAAACCTTGTCCCTTTTCCTCTTCTGGTACCAGTTGAATAGCCCCCATGCTTAAGAGAGAAAGTGCTTGTTTTTGGGCCTCTGCCCACTGATTTGGGAGTAGGTCCAGGTACCCGCTTGGTGCTGGCAACGTGTGGAAGTGAAATCCGTATCCCTGGGACACTATATTTAAAACCCATTTGTCCTGGGTAATGAGTTCCCAATTCTTTGCATGAAGAGCAACCCCCCCCCCCCCCCCCGAAAGGGGCAGTCAGTTGATAAGTGCTTGGAAATTTTAAGTCTTATTATTCCCAGATTTGGAAGTGGAGGCCCCCCACTGCTTAGTTCTGTCTGTCCCCTGGGACTGAAACCTGGGGTTTTTGTTGTGTCTGGGTTTGGCTTGAGAAGACCTGGAAGGGGCTGAAAAGGACCAATTCATAGCGGGCCAGTGCCTACTAAATCTAGGAGGCTGAACTTGTAGAAAATCTTTAACAGTTTGCATAGATTTAGCTTTATCTTCCATCTTTTCAAGAACTTCCTCAACTTTGTTGCCAAACAGGCTGTCCTGACTTAAAGGAGCATCCAACAATTTAGATTTAACACGATCAGGGAAAGATTGCTCCTTAAGCCAAGCATGCCTTCTGAGCACAGACCCAGTAACAGCAGCCCTGCAAGAGACCTCTAATGAATCAAAACCACATTGCAAAGTATGTTTTCGAACTTGTTCAGCAGAATGCATTAAGTCCTGTAATTCTTTATTTTCCACACAGTCAGGAATCAACATAATTTTCTGTTTAAGCAGACCAATAACATGTCGCTGATACTTTAACATAAGAAACTGGCAGTTTAAAGCCCTAATGGCCAAGGTTGCAGAAGTGTAAACCTTCTTACTCCATCTATCCAGCACCCTGGAGTCTCTATCAGAAGGGGTAGGATTTTTAACAGTAGAAGCCTTAATGCCCTTGGGCCCCTGTGAAATAGTCTCTGGATCTGCAATAGGATTTTTAAAAAAGAACTTGTGGGACTCAGGGACCCTGTAGTATCTGTCAGGTTTTCTGGGAGCAGGAGGTAGGGAATCAGGGGCCAAACTAGATTCCGAAAAAGCATTATCAACAATGTCTAGTACAGGAGGAATAACTAAAGGCCTATGCTGAGGTAGTTGAAGGAAATCCCTAAGCCTCTTTTTTTAATCAGAAAAATCCTGGCTTTCCTAGTGGAAATGCTCCCTTAGAGTATGTAAGGTTTCCCCAAAAGAAAAATCCTCAGGAGGAGAAGCAGAGGGAATGGAGTCCTCTGCATCAGAATCTTCATAAGTAGATAAGGGCAAATCCAGATCATCAGAAGAATCAGAAAAAACAGAATCCTGATCAGAAGACTCATAATCAACTTCAGTCCTAGGCCTCTTAGAAGGGGGGGGGGGTTGGCTACCCCTGATTAGAGTTATTAGATCTTCAGCCATTCTTATCATTTGTTTTTTAGGCATAGAGGCCTGAGGATGTGGCCTGGGCATCAGTTTTTTAGGCATTGATCGAGATTTAGGCCTAAGTAAAGAAGGAGGCATCGGTTTAATATGCAAGTCCGTAGGTCTGAATACACCCTCAGAAGCCGGTGCCTGCACAGTGGCTCCAAACTCATCCAAGGTAGAGACATCCGCAGGTTCCACAGTTGAAGCATCTCGCGGCATACCGGACTCCGAATGGGTCTCAGTAGAGGCCTGCAAATCAGAAGTAGCGGGTATCAGGGGCTGCGAAAGCGCCTCACTGAGTACTGGTGAACTGGCGACTGGCTTAGGAGAAGCGGCATCGGCAGTTTTGGACCTCGGCAGCCTGTCTGTCTTTATCTTTGCGTTTTTTCGGAATCCCAGTAGTCAGATGGCTAACCAATGACATTTCTGGATAATTAAACTGGAAACCGAAATACTTAGAGGCAAAAGTATACCGACGACGGATAGAACGCTGATTAAATAAAGCAGGAAACCGACAGCAAGGTACGTCGTGGTCAGGGTCTGGGCAAGGAATACAGTATGAATGAAAATCTTTATGAGGTATTTGCTTTCCACAAGTAATGCAATTATTAACTTTTACTGACATTGGAAAGGAACAAGAAAAAGTTTCCCCAACGGGGTACTTAGCTTTAGTTGGAGACTTCAGTTCTGAAACTCGAAAATGAAAATTTCAGGAGTCGGCCGACCAGCACTTGCCAACTGCTTCAGCTTCAGGCACCACACGGCAAGAAAGACTGACGTAATGGCGTCGGCTGCGTGTTTTATAACCCTGATGACCTGACATCAGGGAAGAAGGGACAACAACCGATGCAGGACCCAAGACTTTGTTAATCAGGCCGATTGAGGGCTACCTGCAAGCAGATAACCCAAATATAATGACTGCAACAGTGAAACACGAAGAACATCCCATCAGATCCAGGTTCATACAGGCCCATTTCAATCCTAATCCATCATTATAAAGTGTTTATGTCTATAACAGCTAACAAGAATGGCAAAGGTAATGCCAGAATTGACAGACATGGATCAATGTGGTTTTGTGAAGTGAAGGCAAACATTTGACAACATTAACAAAACACCGATGATCCAGAGGGAAGCTGAATGTAAGAAAATACCACAGTTGTTGGTGGGTCTTGATGCAAAGAAAGCATTTGTTAGAGTAAGTTAAGAGTTTGGCAGTGGAAGCATTTGCATTCTCTGATAAAATTAAAAGGTTGATTAGGAGGATATATGAGGAATCAGATGCGAAAATTAAAGTGGTTGGGTTCCTACCTGATCATTTTTGTTTGAGCAGAGGAAGCAGCCAGGGGTGTCCTCATTTCTCTTTATTTGCATTACATTTAGAACCACTGGCAAAGACAATAGATAGACTCAGAAATTCAAGGATATAATTGGTATGGTAGTCAAGAACAGCAGGCTCTATTTACATATGATATTATTTTATACCTGATAAAACCAGAAAAGGACATTTTAGTGTTGTGAAACATTTTGAGGCAGTTTCACATCTTTTTGGGATACAAAATTAATGAAACTAAAACAAAGGCAATGGCTGTAAATTATGTACCCATGCACAAATTGGTTCAGCAATATCCACATTTATGAGGACATGATAAAATGAAGCTGTGAAGAAAATGAAAACACTATCATCTGTGTTAGCATGTCTGGCAGAAGATTTGTGTATATTCTGGATTGACATGTCTACTTGTGAAAATGTAAATAAGTTTTAAAATGTTGATTTCCCTGATACAGAATGTTTAGAGCATCAGTCAGCGTTTTGATACATTTCTAATTGTGATTGTTTCTGAGGGACATTGTAAAGTACTGTGCAGAATAAATTGTAAATATTCAATTTATTCAGAAGATTTATATATACTAACACGGATATTAAGATTTGGCTAGACTTGATAATACCCTTTAGCTCTACAAAGAATTTCTTTAATACAATTCATAATGTTATTTTAACTAGATGGGAGGGGAAAATTTTCACTTGTTGGCAACATTGTATAGAGTGTAAAACCAAGAAGAGACGTATCCAAGCATCAGTTAATAACCCAGTTTATTGAGTGCTTTCGTCTGCATCGATCAGCTGACTTCCTAAGAATGAAAACTCATTCAGCTTAAAACCATTTTATATAAAAAACAAGAAAAAACAAACTCAACTGGATCCACAATCCACTAGTATCTCCACAAAAAACGAAAAAAGCAGCACACACTGAATAAGAACTGATTGTTTTACTGGATTGTTTTACTGGATTCTGGATTGAATGCTTTAGACCATTTCACTTGTAATTCTTCAGGCGTAATATATATAATAGGTTGTAATTGCACAGAACCAAAATGGTATATAGGACAAACAAAACGCAGGGTTAAGTTAAGAATTTTGGAACATCTGGGGGATGTTAGGAACAACAGACTAGATAGTCCAGTTGCGTGCCATTTCCATCAATTCCATAAGAATTATTACTGTAGTTTTAGATTTAGTATTTTGGCAAAACCATGGGGAATAGGAGAAAATAATATTAATTTTCAACAAAAACTATTGAATGTGGAATCCAGGTTTATTATAAATTTTGGAACATTATTTCCCAATGGGATGAATTTAGAATCTTAATGCCTTAAGTATTATGTTGTAGAATGTTTATATATGAATGTGTATGTATATGTTTCTTTAAATGGTGAAGCATTCAATTGATTAATTATTTAATTATGTAATTGATTGTAAGAGGTGTATTTATACTGGTTTGTATTTCATAACATTGTTCCATGTGAAGGCGAAGGCCGAGGTACCAGAATCCAGTAAAACAATCAGTTCTTATTCAGTGTGTGCTGCTTTTTTCGTTTTTTGTGGGTATATAAAAAACAAGTCAGATGACATTAAAATTGATCAGTGTTAAAAACTGTTGAAAAAACATTTAAAGCACCAAAACATTATAAAAAATATTGTAATAAACATAACACTACCCTGTGCATAAAACTATGTTGAGCTCACCAAAAACAGTAAGCTTGCCTTTTGCCTTACTGTTGTGTGTTAGATTAGATCAGGAACAATATTCTTTAGTTATATTAGGAAAGCTTAGGTATTAAGATTGAGTTTTTTTCTAGAATAATAGACTCCTATCCTGCAATTTAATTTTACATTTACTTTGACTGAGTTCTGGTGTTTATTGAAAGCTATTGATTTACAATCCTGTAATCACTTTACTTATTATTCAGTGCTTTTTATTAGTTTACATTATGGCTAGAAATCAGTGTTTTTCTTTAGAGATTAGAGAGTGTTTATACCCTTTTGATATTCCCCAGGTTATCTCTAATGCATGGTCACATAGTCATAGCTATCATTTATTTTGATACTTAATTTTCATAATTGGACACCCCTTTTGAAAGGCAAGAAGACACTCTGATTAGTGGCAGTATTACTGTATTATTTTAGGGAAGGGACACAGCTGGAAATCTGTATCAGGCTTTTCCAGAACTGTCTGGATGTGGGAGATTTAAATTTACTTTGAGTGTGAGTGTATCAGAGGTCTAAAATTGGGACTCATTTCTCTAAAGTGTATAATAGGGGAATACATTCGGGGTGGACAGAGGTATACAGTCCAGTCACAGAAAAATAGAACATGTTCCTGTTGTGCTCTTAGGAGAAAATTGTGAAATATTTAAGTGACAGTCTCATATTGGAGTCAGTAGTGAGGATAGAAGCTCCTTAGTTACTAACCCAGTGTTATTGATGGCAGCTGTGGGATTTTTAATTGGATTCCATTAGTCTGTTGGTAGTTGTCATTAAGGTGTGCATTCTTGACAGCCACAGGGTAAACATTCAGAATTTCAATCCACCACAGTTTTATTTATTTATTTTTAGTTAGATAGTCAGGGACGGCAGGAAAGGATGTCAGGAGAAAATTTTAGCAAACTGACAAAAATCCAGATGCCTAAGGAGTGTGAAGCCAAAGGATTGGTACATGCCAGCTTGACCAAGGAAGCAATGATTTCAGCCTTGGTTGCAGCCACAGGTTAGTCTAGCCACTCAGAGGATATCTAGTGTTTGGTGTTGGTGATGTGCAGCCTGCCGAGATGGAACAGTCCACATTTCCATCAAAGAACCTGAGAATCTGTCTGTAGTTGGAGAAACTGCACCTGGAAGCTAAACAACTGGAGACTGAAGAGAGACTGTGCCTGGAACGCCAAAGACAGGAGGCTGAGGAAAGGGAGAAGGAGAGCCAATATGAAGTGGAAGCCAAATGACTGGAGACTGAAGACAGACTGCACCTGGAAGCCCAACAACATGAACAGGAGGTGAGATGTTTAAAAGCGAGAAAAACAACAGAAATTGTGTGGAGAATGTGAGAGAGCCCCAGCATGAAGTGGAGCTTCTTACTCTTTGAGAGAGTCATGGAGGTAGTGAGGAAGGGAATAACTGGACCCCAGAAGCCATACAGGTCAGTACATGTTTTCCTCAGTACACGGATGGGGATGATTTTGATAGTCTTATTTACATCTTTGAAAGGGTATGTAGAAAATATGTTGACTGTGAACGCTGACTTCAGCTCCTGACTTCCTTACTCCACGGTAACGCTGTTCAGGCTGCAGCAAAGTTAAAAGATGTAGACTGTCTGAATTATGATAAAATAAAATGTTGCTTGCTTGACTGTTTTAAACTAATACCTGAAGCTTATAGAAAAAAAAATTTGTGAACACAGACGTAAGGAAGATGAAAGTGCACGTGTTTATATTGCTGACTTAAGTCCTTACTTTTACTGATGGGTGAGTGGGTGTCAGGTCACCACTTCTGAAGGGCTGGCAGAACCTTTGGTGAGGGAAGAAGCCTTCAGTACCTTGCCTGATGCCATGACAGTCTGCTTAGCAGACTGTAAGTGCAACTCTGTAGAGGAGTTGAAGAGAAAAGGGAATCTCTACCTGGCAAGCAGAGCACCACTGCACAGGAAAGGAATACCCAGTGCTGTACATGGACATAATAGATCCCATGGGGACAGTCTAAACCACTCCAATACAGTATACCAGTGACGGGGGAAACTACTGATTCAAGTGCACAGTTAGGGATTAGATGCTTCAAGTGCAACCAGAGGGGCAACATAGCAGTCAAATGTCCCTCGAGGCAAGATGAGAAACAAAAGGTGAGGGAGCCAACAAGTGGTGATGACAAAATGCACGTGGTAAGTTGTTTATAAACAACTGGGGTGCCAAATTATCACCAAAATTTATATCCAATCTTAGATGGTAAATAGGTAACTGCTAAGATGGACACAGCTTCATATATACCCATTGTGAACTCTGCAGTGGTTAGAGAAGAGCAGTACTTGCTTGGGCAGTCCACTCCGGTCAGAGCACTGGGAAGGACCCTGTTCCAGATACCATTGCTGAGTTCATCTTGACTGGGAAGGTGGAAGAGGAAGCTAGCAAGTAGGTGTGTTTGAGGATATTCCTGAAGATGTCCTGAAAGGGAGTGACTTTGGTGATGCAGTACCTTGTGTACATGCAGAGACACACAGTCAAGCTTGGAGAAAGACATGTAGGTCTGGTAGTCTGGAAGAGACTCAGAAAGATCTCATACCTGAAGCTGGAACTGGTGTGGTGGTTGTTTCAGAGAAGATGCTCTCTGGTAGCAGTAAATCTGAATGTGAGCCACAGCTACTGGGAGGTACTGATGTTCCCTTGGACACTAACTGCAAGGACGGAGGGGAGTAATGATATCTAGATAGACAGTGAGGTACAGCTGTCAGAAGATACTAGGCTTCCTGTGGAAGGGATTTTGGGAGGGTTGCAGATGTGCGGTTGGGACAGACTCAACTTATGGACCCTAGAGTACAAAGCTTAATGGAGATGGCTAAGGAAGCACCTGAGGCTCAAGAAAGAGGGGAGTGTGCATACAGGAACAAGGGTTTGTTGTTTCATAGTTTAGTACTAGGCTATCTGCCCTGGGGCATTTATAAGCCTAGCCATAGTGATGTGGCTTTCGCCACCCCATGTAATGGTACAAAAGTGTACAGAATAGATTTAGAATACTGTACCTCTGTCTAGTAGTGACACAGTGAAGACCCCCTTACATAACAGAATTAGTTTACTGTGCCTCTGTCTAGTAGTGACACAGAGATGACCCCTGGGGTAAACCTACGATCTCCCATCCACTCGTCAAGATTTCTCTTGATGAGAGTCAGTGAGGGGCTCTGCCTAACATGAACTGGGATTCTGTTCCAGAGTATGGGAAGCCTCTGAGTTATGAATCTGTCCCTCCAGCATGTCCTATTCATATTTGTGCTGAGGTTTAAATCTTTAGCTCTCGTGGTTCTGATGGATTTGGATTTTTTGAGGTGGAGTATGTCCATCAATTCCTGATTGGACATGGCCTTGTACGTCAGGCACAGATCACCTCTGAGTAGGCGGTATGCTACTGAATAGAGCTGGAGTTTCTTTAGTCTGGCAGCATATGACATATGTTGGAGACCCTTGATCTTCTTGGTGAGGTACTTTTGGGGTCTCTCTAGCTGTTGCAAGTGCCGGGTGAGGTACATAACAAATGGGACATTGTACTCAATCATGGGCCTGATAAGGGAGGAGTATAGGGGTACAATGACCTCCTTTGATCTGGATGTGAATCCCTTCATGATAAGGTGGGCAAGGTAGAAAGTCTTTCTAACCACTTTGGCAACGTGGGTGTCAAATGAGAGGTCACTATCGACTTGGGTCCCCAGGTCTCTGATTACTTTTTCCGTACTCAGTGGGTTACTGTCTATGTGATAATTTGTGGGTACTTTGGGAAAAACAAAGGGGATGACTATACATTTTTTGGCATTTAGTTTAAGGCCATGACTCCGGCACCAGTTGTCCATTTCAGTGAGGCCTTTCTGTAGGATGTATGTGTCAGCTGGTGTATCGACTACGGCGCCTAGTTTGCAGTCATCTGCGAACTTTGTCAGCCACAACCCTCCCATGTTTGCTTTCACATCTTAAATGCCGAACAAGAGGGGTCCCAGGACAGAGCCCTGTGGGACACCACTTGTGACTGGCTTTGAATCTGACATGGCTCCAGTGATTTTGACTTTATGGGTTCTATCCTTTAGCCAGTTTGCAACCCATCTTGTGACATATGGATTTACATTTAAGCTGTTGAGCTTGTCTATGATGCCAGAGTGGGGTATTGTGTCAAAAGCTTTAGCCAAGTCCAGGTAGGCTGTATGGACTGCTTTGCCCTCGTCAATGGCTCTAGTGACTGTTTCGAAAAAGTCAACCAGGTTCAAAAGGGAGGATCTGCCCTTTACAAAGCCGAACTGGGTGGGATCAAGTGTCTGTAAGTCCCCAATGTCTCTGTTTATGAGTTCCATAATGATTCTTTCCATAGCTTTGCAGACCAGGCTGGTTAAGCTTATGTGGCGGTAGTTACCAGGGTCTGCAGAGGTGCCTCCTTTGTGGAGTGGGACTACTGTTGCTGTACGCCAGTGTTCAGGTACATATCCTGTAGTAAGGCTAAGGTTAAATAGCATTTTTATGTGCGGGTTTAGCTCCTCTTGGAGTTCACGTAGCATGCAACCCGGGATACCATCAGGTCCCATTGATGCTGTGTTTTTAGCTTTGCTGAGGGCGGTTCTCACCTGGACATCTGAGATGACAGGGGGGTTACATTCAACTGGGATAAGTATTTCTTCTTTTGGGGGTGAGAGAGGGGAGAAATTTGCACTGAATCTGTCTGCCAGAATGTTGGCAATATCTGTGGATTCAGTGTATTTTTTGTCATTGTGAACTAACTCTGAATATATCTGAGGGTTTCCGCCCAGGTTTCTAACATAGCTGAAGAAGGCCTTGTGGTTATCTTTAGTGTCCATAGTGATATTTCTCTCAAAGTTGGCTTTGGATGTTTTTATGTGAGAACGTAGCTTTCTACTAGTGCTGATCAGAGATGCCTTCTCCTTATGGTATTTTGCTCTGTCGTGCAGTAGCTTCCTTCTTTTGTTACACAATTTGTTTATGGCTGGGGTCCACCAGACAGGACGCCTGCCCTTGGTGGAGAGGGTCTTGGTTTTATTTGGGATTGCATGATCCATGCATTCTTGGGGATGTCCGTAGAAAGCATTTGTGAATGATTCTGCATTGTGGGATGTGGTTTCCATTGACCCAGTGGGCTTAAAGGATACCATCTCAGTTTTAAGAAGTGTAAAGTCAGCTTTTGAGAAGTTTTTCACTGTAGTCTTTTGTGTTGGGGGTGGAGGTGGGATATGTATATCCAGGGTGATTAGTTTGTGGTCAGATCTCACTAGTGAGGGGTATACTTCCGGTGTGGAGCACTTTGTCCCCATGTTTGTGATGATCAGGTCTAGTATATTATCTCCCCTTGTGGGAGAAGTGACTAGTTGTTCCATTGCATTTGAATTTATGAATTCCAGGAACCTTTGGGCTAGGGTGTTTGGGCTAGAATAATGCACCCAGTCTATGTTAGGGTAGTTGAAGTCTCCCAATATGATGGTGTTTGGTGAGACATTCATATCCTCCAATGTCTTCAGGAAGGCTGAATGGATTTCCTGAGATTGGGAGGGTGGTCTGTAACATTCTACCAGTTGTATAGCAGTTTTGCCTACGGTTAGTTGCACCTGGATGGTCTCTGATGCTTCATGTGTTGCCACTAACCTGGAGGTGTGGGTGTCCTTGATGAATATGGACACTCCCCCTCCTTTTTGGTTTGGCCCGAGTTTTGGGGCCGAAAAGCATGATACGAGGTAAAGCCTGGTAGTGCTGGGGTGCTCTCAGGAGCCTTGAACCAGGTTTCAGTTACTGCACAGGCATCGATGTTCTCCATACTGAGGAGTGTTTCGAGAGCCTGCATCTTGAGATTTAGACTTCTGGCGTTGAGCAGCATTACCCTTAATTTTTTTCCATTTTTGTTTTCTAAGGAGGTAAGTTTGTCTTTTGAGCCTTGCCTAAAAAAGGCACTATGGGGGTGGCAAGAGCCTTAGTCAATATCCGGAAGCCCAGTGGTGACAGATGCAAGCCGTCCCTTGCGAAGCAGCGTGGCTTGTCCAGCATGTCATCCCAAGCAGACAGACACTGGATCCCCCTAGAATGACACCAGTATTTGAGCCAATTATTAAAGCTGATCATCTTGTCTTTGTATTGGCATCATTCTTGGTGAGGGCAAGATGCTGCTCAGGGTCAGGGTCATACCAGCCTGGGCTACATAATCAGAGAGCTCCTCTATGTCTCTTTTCATGTAGTCCAGGGAGGTACGTCTCAGGTCATTCATGCCGGCATGGACAATGACGGAGTCATATTTGTACTTGCTTTGGAGTGACCTGAGTGCGTGTGTTATATGGCGGATCCTAGCTCCCGATAGGCAGCTCACCGTTACCCTCTCCTTGTTCAGCCTGGTAAGCGGAACGTCAGTGTGTCTGACTATAGAGTCACCTATTACTAGTGTATCAGGCATGGTGTTTAGCCTTAAGGGCTGTGATTGTTTGACACACTGATTTATTGAAGTATGTGCTGCATGTGTTATGTTTTGAGGTGGTGGATTTTTGGGTGTCTGCTTTGGGAGCCTCTGTTGTTTTTGCAAGTTTTTTGTTAGAGCCTCCAAGTATGTCTTTGTGTTATTATGTGTTTGGTTTGCAGTTGTGGTAGGTCTATGTGGGACTGGGTTTGGTGTGTGTGTGGTTACCTTCTCCTCCTGTCTGGTCTTGCCAGTCCTGAGTTGAGAGAGTTCAGCCTCCAGTTTGGCTATATAGTTGCATCTCTCACATGTATTTGTGTTTGTTGGGAGGAGGAGAGGGTTGTCTGTGTACATGAGACAATTGTAGCATTGTCTCAAGATTCCCAGGTTAACCAGCTGAACCAGAGAGGATACTAGTAATCTACTACTCGACATGCTAGAATATTATAAGGGAGTGCTGTGCCTTTAAGGGAAGTGGGTACTCACAGGGAAGGTAGGTGGATGTAGTGCTTACTTTAGTTAGCGAGTGCTTCCTTAGAAGAGAGGTTCTGAGAACAAGTGCTAGGCTTATAATAAAGTGATTAGACTGATTATTATAAGAGTAGAGCTTTCTTAAGGGAAAATTTGAAGGGCAGACTTGGTGGAGCCAGAAAAAGTTTAACCGGCGCTGAGCTATGCGCACAAACGCGGATTTTAAACAGGGAACTTCAAAAGAGCTAGAAATGGTCCAAAACAACCAATTACTACAAGCTGTTGTGCTGAGGTCACTCCTTCAGGGACAGATAGGCTGCTCAAGGCTCCCCACTCCCACTGGTGAGCAAAGAAACTTCCTTCTATCCAGGTAAGGCAATGGGCAACACAGGAACTACACCACAGCCCAGAATACAGCAAAGCCTGTACACTGGTCTAAACTAGTCGAGGAGAGGCGGGAAAATAAGGATTTTTTTGTTTTTGAGATAGAAAGCACACAGAAATGCAGGAAACAGTAATAAATCAGTTACACAGGCTAGCACACTTTCGTGGGCAGCCTCAACAGTTAAATTTAACAAACAAACAAACAACGTTCGGCCAATTTTCGACTTAATGAAACTTTAAGTGCAGATAATATATAATGCAACAAACAGTTAAAAAACAGTTCAAGCTTGTTCAAAGTAAGCAAGAGAAGGTATTTCAGGTAAAAAACAGCAAAAAATACTTAAATCAGGAAAGTAGTCGCTTTTCTCAGTTCTCTGCTGCTAGGACCACTCTGCAGGACCACGAGGAGCTGCTTCTGAGTAGTATAAAGAGTGGACTCCTAAGGTAGGGCTGGAAGGTGAGGTAGTATGGCAGTTGGTAGAGCCTAGCACCTACCATCTGCCACTTCTAGCTATAGTCCCTAATATTCCTTGGAAGGGGATATTGAGGCTGAGAAGGAAGGTTTGTCGTACAGAGAGTGGACTCCTAAAGGAGGGCTGGAAAGTGAGGTAGTGCAGCACTTGGTAAAGCCTAGAGCCTACAGTCTGACATTTCTAGCTAAAGTCCCAAATATTCCTTTTGCAGGTGATCTTTATGTAGAAAAGGTGGCAAGTGCTTTGCTACAAATTTTCAGCAGGGTAGGTTTTCCATGGGAAATACTGACTGATCAAGGTGCCAACTTTATTCACACTTGCTGACTTGTCTGTGGCAGTGTTGTAGGGTGAAACATTTCATAGGTTCATAGGTAGGTACTAGGCTATCGGACCTAGGGCCTATATAAGCCTAGCCAAAAATGTACCCTGGCTTTAAAGAACATTCCCTACTATCCCCAGACTAATAGTCTCGTGGAGAGGTTAAACTTTACACTGAAGACTATGCTACAGGCATTTGCAAACCAACATGTGAGGGAGGTCTTGCACAGATTAAGTAGGGCAGGATTAACCTTTAAACCCAGTAAGTATCAAGTAGATATAGCAGAGGTCACTTACTTAGAACACAGAGTGGGAGGTGGCAAAATTAGGCCAGAACCTGTCAAGGTGGAAGCTATCCAAGAGTGGCCAATTCCTGTTATTTATTTATTTATTTATTTGCAGTTGGTTTACCAGGATAGTCCATTGGGCCAAAATAACCCGTTTTCAATGGAGTCCTGGGGAGAAAAGCTCCAATACAGACAAAAATTAGGTACATACAAATACTACAATAATAATTATACAGAGTAAGAGATAAAACATTTAAAACATTTAAACTCAAAGTTCAAGAAGCATTCAAAAATAATACAATCTGATGAGGAATTATGCCAGGTAAATAAGTTGAAAACAGTAATGAGATATGCATTCAGAGAAGTTGTTCAGAAGGAAACATAAAATTACATTATAAAGTAAATATTCTGAGGGAACATAAGCTTTGACAGGTAGAGTTATGTATCATAAGTGTGAGGGAGGGTGTAAGAAACAAGTGAGAGCATTTCTGAGGAAGGTGGGGTACTATAGGAAATTTGTGCCCAATTACAGTATCATAGCTGCAACCCCTTACAGACCTAACTAGGAAGAATAAACCAGACAAGGTAGTGTGGAATACAGAGTGTGAACAGTCATTCCAAAAACTAAAAGAGATTTTTGGAGGACTCCCTGTATTAACCAGTCTAGATTACAATAAAGAAGGTATTGTACAGGTAGATGCTTCAAATTATGGGGTGGGGGCTGTGCTCAGACAAGTTTCTTCAGAAGGAGAAAAACGCTGTAGTGGGGTTAATGATGCTAATCCAAATGGATTGCACAGGAGAGGAGTGGGTTGGTATTCCCAGGTAGACCCATTTTTCTCAAGTGTCAGTTTTCAAAGGTGACTTGAAAATTATGCTAGAGTCATAAGGGGGAAGAAATGTAAAGAAAATGAAAACATTGTCATTAGTGTTAACATGTCTGGCAGGAGATTTTTGTATATTATGGATTAATTTGTATGGTATGCCAGGATGTCTACTTGTGAAAAGCAAGTTTTAAAATGTTGAGTACTTCCCTGTTTAGACAGAATGTTTGGAGAATCTGTCAGTGTTTTGCTGCATTTCTAATTGTGCATGTTTGACAGGGACATTCTAAAGTACCGTGCAGAATGAGCTGAACAGTGAGTGATGTCATTAGAATGTTCCTGGTTACTAGGCGGTTATTTAAACAGCAGATTGTCAGAAAAATAACTTTTTCAAACAGCTGACTGTTATATTTTAAAAATAAGACAGTTGAGACTGCAGTGTGTGAAGTACTGAGCAGTTTGTGAAGTATAGTCAGTTACAGTGCTGTGCAGTCAGTGGACACCCATGGAAGAGAGCTCACCAAAAACTGTAAACCTGCCTTGTGCCTTGCTGTTATGTGTTAGATTAGATCAGGGATAGTATTTTTAGTTAGATTAGGTAAGCTTACTTATTAAGAAAGAATTTTTCTAGAATAATGGATTCCAATCCTGCAGTTCAATTTTACATTTTCAGTGATTGAGTTCTGGTGTTTATTGAAAACTATCATTTTACTTATTATTAAATGTTTTTCATTACTTTACATTGTGGCTGGAAATCAGTGTTTTTCATTAGAGAGTGTCTACACCTGTTTGATACTCCCTATGTCACCTCAAAGGCCTGATTGTTTATGGGCATAGCTATCATGTATTTTAATATTTAATTTTCATAACTGGATACCCCTTTTGAAAGGCATGAAGACACTCTGATTTTTGGCAGCATTACCATATTATTTGGGGGCCGAAACACAGCTGGAATTCTGTGTCAGGCTTTCCCACAAGTGTTTGGATGTGTGAGATGTAAATTTACTTTGAGTGTGAGTGCATCAGAGGTCTTAAACTGGGACACACTGCATATAAGGGAATGCATGTGGGGTAGACAGAGGTATATAGTCCAGTCCCAGGAAAATAAAGCATGTTACTGTTGTGCTCTTAAGGGAGAATGTGAACATTACTTCTATTTAAGTGACAGTCTCATACTGGAGTCAGTAATGAGGATTGCAGCACTTTAGTTACTGACCTAGGCTAGCAAGGGACATCATTTAATTGGTGGCTGTCCAGTGGGAAATAGCCAGACATCACAGAAGTACTTAGGAATATAGATTAAAAAAAATTCTGGTTGTAGCTAAAGATATGTGGGAAGAAACTAAACAAAAGATGATACAAAAACTGAGAAATTGAAAGTTCTGTTACATGGATATGGATAGCAAGATATAAGCAATCAAAATGTGTTTAGTCCCTTTAGTTTCATACAAGTCAGGCATCTTTTTATCAACCAAATGAGAAGTTGTGGATAGCAATTAATATTTTTTTTATTTATTTTTATTTTATTTATTTAACATTTGTTGACCGGGAATGTCCAACTAGGTTCCACAGAGCCTGTTTTCAGTGGAGGCCCAGGGAGAAATGCTCCAGATGCATGTCTTTGGAATGTGGGAGGAAACCGGAGTACCCGGAGGAAACCCACGCGAACACAGGGAGAACATGCAAACTCCACACAGAAGGCACCCCAGCCGAGAATCGAACCGGAGAACCTCTTGCTGTGAGGCAACGTTAACCACTGCACCACTGTGCTGCCCAAAGAGCGGCAAAAATAAAAATAAAAAATATAAATAATATATTTATATATTAAATATATTATAATTATATATATAAATATATAAATATTTTATACCAAAAATAAAGAGCTGTAGGATTTTACCTGGGAAGGGAAGACATGCAAGAGTCAAGTGGGATAAGCTGATTCTTCCAATTGAAAAGGGCAGTTTGGGGTTACAAAATTTGAACAGCTATTTCAGAGCTACACAGTTAAGGTTCCTTGTGACAATGTGAGATATTGCCAGCTATGCCAGGAGAAGTAGGGTGGTGGATGTGTAACATATGCCAGCACAGCTAGCTGGAATTTTGTAAAGAATTACATGTCATTTGTATATCAAACTGATTTGTACAGATGCTTATATTGAAAAATGTATTTGTAAATCTGCTTGTGTTAAAAATGTACCAACAGTGTGCCCTGCTGGACAGAAAAAGAAATATACATGCATTATAGTAACTGTTTAAATGTATATATTTTAGTAGAGGATACTGGAAGAGAAGAAATTAATCTCAATCCACCTAACTTTGAAAATAGTTTGAAATTAAATTACCTGGCTTAGGCCATAAAGATTGTGTCTTACAGTTCTCAGTGCAGCCAGAGACAAAAAGTCTGTACTAAGAAGCTTTATGTATTGTCTTTGGGGTGAACTAATTGCTACTCTAGAAGGGTGGAGGTTTGAAATTGTTTGATGACTTCCAGAAGCTGCAACAGATCACAGCAAAACTCTGTGTGTGTTTATTATTGATACATATGTGCAAAATTCTGGCAGTTTCTAGCAATGGGGGCAGCATGGGAACCAGAAGTCAGACTATCAGATATATGTGATGCCATTCTGTAATCTAGGACAAAAATGTTTAATATTAGATGAGACTGAAGTCTCATTGCAGTCTGTTTTTGGAACCTGACAGAAAGAGGGGCCCCTCACCTACTTCATCTTGCCTTGCTCTAGTAAGTGAACTAGGGAATAGTAATTTTTTAGATCAATCAGGAAAATATAGTGAGATTAGTTAAGTACTATTTTCTGTATCTGTGTGAATCTATTTATCTCTGTTATTTTAATATTTCCTGTGACTGAAACCCTGGTGTTTGCTGTAAATAAATATTTAATATTTTCATGTTAATTTCTTATTTATTATTAAACATATATAAACTTTTCATTGTGGCTGGTCTTTTAGAGAATATTTTAATCTCTGAGAGTACTTATATATATTTGGTGACAGCTGTGGCTGCTTTTGGAAGCCATGCTGTTGGTCAAACTGCCATTTGTACTAATATTAATTTCACTCACTATAACTGGGTACCCTTGCAAGAGCCTTAGAGTAGCTGGTTTTGGAATGTCTGGTGGTGGTGTAACTACCTTATAGTCTGGGCAGAAAGAGGCATAGCTAGGCAGTAAATCTTTGCCAGCCTTTCCCAGGTGAGTGAGTATGTATGAAAATCAAATCTGAAAGGGTATGTGTGTCAGCTGTTTGCAGCAGGGACATGAAGCACAGGTTTCACAGAGAGGGTACTGGACAACTTGGCTTGGACATTCGGTTGAGGTCTCAACTCTATAGCTGTGCCAGTGGGGGAATTTTACTGGGGACATGAAACATTAACCATACAGAATGTTATATTCATAAATTAGCAGAATGTATTCTAAGAACTAAGCCAACACAGGAATGGGGAAAGGAGGTTCTGTCAATAAGGATGACTAACTAGGGATACAGACAATAAGGGAACTGGAACTTACTGAAGAAAACTGGCAAAAGAACCAATGTATTGGGAGAAAATAATTAGAGATGGAAAGGTAATAGAATGGGAAGAGGCCAAGAATTTAGGGTAGGTATTTCCTTCCCTATCAAGGATTAATATCAGAGTATAGGCTAAGAGAAAGAAATGGTGGGATCTAAGTGAAAGACTGGTTCTGGTAGAGTTTCTAGTAGAATGTAGAACAGAAGTTGCTGTTAAAAAAGGAATAATTAGTAGAGCATACAAACTATTGAATGATAACTAAAAGAATCAATCAGAGGAGGTTAGACAGGATTAGGAAGTGAGATTTGAAAAGACATTCATAAAGAAACAATGGGGGGATATATGTATGTCTCCCCGAAATATGCAACAAAGTCTAGAGAATTTAGGATCTTTGCTTGGAACTGTTCACATAGGTATTTTTGTACCCCATGTAGACTCCAAAGAAATTTTCCTCAGGTAGACAGCAAATGTTGGAGGTGTGATGGGGAAGAAAGAGGAAATTGGGAACTTATTTTCTGGGAATGACTGTTTGGCAGACGTTAAAGATTCCCTGCAGACTGCTCTGTCAGAAATACTGGGTGAGTAAATTGGTGTAACTAAGGAAACTAATTTTTTGAGCTATAAAACAAAATCGGAATTGCCTAGACACAGTAAGGCCTTGTTTGGCCTTATAGTGGTTGCCAAAAAAGCAATTACTAGAAAACAGAAAGCAACGTCTAAACCAATTTTATAAGTAGTAGTGAATATAGTAATAGAGATACAGCAGCTGGAATTGGGATCTTTAAAAAAGGGTAGGAGCAAATTAAATAGAAAAAAATGGGAATTGTGGGAACAACACATGCAGAGGAGGAACAAGGTTTAAAAGTAGGCAGGATTTGAATGAGCTATGTAATGTTTGACTAATAATGACTGGATAGATTATAAGTGATGTAGAACGTTTGCAACTAAAATGATTTCAATATGGATCATGATGTATTATGTTTGCAACTAAAATTATGTCAATATGGTTTGTTTTCATTTATATAAATGTATGACTGTCTATGTCAAATGTAATAATTTAATAAAGATATTTTTGTTTAAAAAATGTACTATTTATTATTATTACTATTATTAATATTGCCGGAATATTTAAAAATATTGCAGTTACTGTGCAAAGGCCCCTATACAGCCCCATCAATTGTGCTTTATCTCTACTCAACTCAGATTTCCATCAAATTATGTATTTTAATCAGCTTTTAAACACATTCATTTTCCCAAGCCTACCCCAAATACAATTTTTCATAGCTGCCTATACATCATGCCCACAACTTTCCGCATTATCATCTGTTCTGTCTATAATCAGTAAGTTGAATTTCTGTAATGATGCTCAGCTATGCAAGCTGAAAGCTATTTTACAGATGAAAACCCTATCAAGAGGAATCTAGTTTATATGTGGTAGGTTAACAGCATTTATTTTCCCAACATAGTTAGGAGGGAATTTTTTTATGGTCAACAAATAATTCTTGTAAATTTAAAGTGTTGCATTATCATTATGTTATTTTAAATAAAGTGAGAAAGGGATCATAAGACAAAATTAAACTTTAATTTTCTTACTTATAACATTTTATTTTTTGAGCCTAATTACATATTTTTCAATAATTAAAATGAATATATTTGCTGGATTTTTAACGAATGCATTGGATGTGCTAATTCATAAAACAACAAGCATTTGTCAATGCAACTGTTGTTTTTCTGCACCTAAAATCACATTATAGGTTCATATGTATGTAAGTACTAGGACAGCTGCCCTTTTGAGACATTTTTTTAGGCTGGCAAATTTCCTTTTCAAAAGTGAGAATCACACTGTGTACCTTGTCTCTGTGAGATAAACACCCTAACCATTATGACAACTCCCCCAGTTATAATTCCAGATACCCCTCTCTCTCCACACAACTATTACTAGGCAAAAGGTGTGCAATTTACCCTTAGCCAGTTTGCTAGTGACGTTTTAAAATGGCTGTACCCCTGGTACTGACTCTTTTGGAATATTTTTTGTCACTTTTTATAAAGGTCTTTATCTTCAAAATTGTTTAACACAGTTTTTGACTTGTTCTGATGTACAATTGTCATTTATAACAGATAACTAACTGGAAAGAAATACTTAGGTTCACAGGTAAATACTAGGCTGTTGATCCAGAGGATCATGAGCAGCCTAGCCACAATATCCCAAATCATAGGTACCCATTGAAATGACTAATTTATATCTATTTCAGTAGAGCTTGAGTGGCCAGATCCCTCATGTATTTACGCTTGCTCATCCATTCATTCAGGTTATGCTTAAATTAGGTCAGAGAGCTACTTTGTTTTATAGCCAAAAGAAGTCTAGTCCATAAAATAAGGATTCTCTGGAGTATATATCTATTTCACCAGCATGTCCAGTTTATGTTTTGGTCGAAATTAAGATCTCATGATTGGGTGCTAGGGTGTTATTAGTTTTGTGGATGTGCAGGAGGTCACATAGGACAGGATCTTTGACTAGCCACAGGTCACCTCTCAATTCTGCAGGAAACAGAAACATAGAACAGATTACTTTAAGGACGTTTGGGTAGCTTAAAGAAGACATGCCCTTGATTATCTTAATGGGGAAACACTGCTGTCTCTCAGGCTGGGTCATATGCTTAGACAAGTACATAACAAAGATGCCATTACATTCCATTATAGGCCCGATGAGGGAGGAGTACAGAGGATTAGTCTGGCTAGGTAAAAGGATCCCTAACAACAGTGGATACATACTGATCAAAGGATAGTTTCTTGACAAAGAAGTGCCCAGGTCCCTAATGTCCGAGTTAACTTTCAAAAGGGTGTCACATATCTGGTAGGTGCATGGGTGTCCAGTTTTGCCAAAGGACACAATGCTGCACTTCTTTTGGGTGAGTAGTTTTGCCAAAGGACACAATGCAGCATTTCTTGGTATTTACTATTAGGCTGTGGTCCATGAACGTATTACTGGTGCATGTTAGTCCCTCCTGATGAATCTGGATGTCATTTTGGGGATTAATGACAGCTCCAAGTTTGTAGTCATCTACAGACTTGTTCAACCAGAGACCCATGATGTCAGCCTTGACATCAGAAAAGTAAATACCAAAGAGAAGTGGTCTTGGGACTGATCCCCAGGGTGCAGCACTGGCAACTACTCTTTTCAAAGATAGTGTGCCTCCACACTAATAGACTGGGTTCTGTCAGCTAGTTTGTTATCTACCAGACAATATAGGGCTTTGCATTTAATTTGATTAGCTGTGAATAATACAGAATTTGGGATGCTATCAAAGTCCTTAGTCATGGCCAGACTGGCACTGTGAACTGATCTGCCAGAGTCTAATGCACCAATGTAATCCATTTAGCAACTATTCATTACTCCTGATCTCTAATCACTAACCAGAGGCCGCATGTTTCGTGTTTCTGTGGGCTTTCTTCATGCATTCTGCTTTTCTCTCACTTCCCAAAAACATGCTTGTTGATTGGCTACTCTTACATGTCTGCATATATTGCATTTACCATATCCTTGTCATCCAAGACGTTGCTGAAAAGAGCTTGTGATTAATGGTTCACTTACCTGGTTAAAAACTAAGTAACTTTTAATTACAATTACATGACTAACGGGTACTTATTGCTTTTCTCCATGCTGGCCTTTGGTAAGCACTTATCTCCTGTTACATTATCTCCTATTACATCATTCTTATTACCAGGCCTAGCCTCCCTCTGTTTTCCAACACATCACTTTTGCCTTCCATGTCTTGCCACTGTGTCCTTTATTCAGCTTTCCCTCCCCTCTTCTTATTCTAGCTCACCTGTACACTTGTCCCTAAAAAATTCTGCATTCAGCAGCTGACAGTTGTATCCCATAGTCTCACATGTACTGTCCTCTCCTTGCTATTTTCTCACACTTAGCATTTGTTCAACCCCTTAGAGTCTTTTCATGTGTATATGTATCCAGATACAAGAAGTGTACTTGCTGTGACATGAAGTTTGTACATAATCTGTTGAATATATTTTAATGAAAATGTATTTGTACATATATTTCACCCTACTCCTGTAAACTATAGTAATATTTGTAAATAACTAAAAATATAGTAATATTTGTGTATGCATTCTGCATATAACATTTGCATTTTTATGTTACTCTGCACAAATGGTATGTTTCTACTGTGTGTCGAAGTGTAATGTTCTGAATGCTATGTCTTTCTCTTACATAACATACTGTAGATGGCACGGCATTATTGTTATGACACAAATGGTAAACCCTGGTTAATTAAACTACTTAACTAGACAACAAGCTAGCTAACTAACTAGTGTAGCATCTTTAACTAGTCTGTTTAGCTTTTCTACTTTTGGTATTTCCCCCCTGCTAAAGTTGTTGCAGTAATCAGGAAGAGATGAATAGGTGATACTGGAGAATACAGACTTACGTCATTCTTGTCCGGGTGTATTTAAGTTATCTGAGGGCTGAAGGAAAACCTGTAGAAGGATTCTGGTCTTAAAGCATTCATTGGTCGCTAGAGAGCCCTGAACAAAGTAGTGCGGCCATAACAAATGCCATCAATAATGGAAGAACTGTAGGAAAACACTGCACGTGTCTGCCAAAGGCATTTGATACTTTAAGTCATTTATTTATTACTATACAAAATGAGTGTCAGAAGAACAGCAGACAATGTGATACATGCTTAAATGGGAAAGTGCAGCCTATGGTCACTGAAGTAAACATCTCTAAAGATCTCCTTGCAAAGTTTGCACAATGATGTGTAGAAAGGGTAATGGTGCTTATCAAGGGTCAATCAGTACTGAAAGGCACGAGACACACTATTTCATCTGTTGCACTTTTCTGCTGGAGTTAAAGACAGTATTGTTTCAGTTCTGCAACAGACAAGAATCTGCTGCATGTAATTAACAACTAAATATATTATAAATCAAAAGCAGCAAAATGATGATTACATTAGCAAGTTGATGGAGTCACTGAGCAATGGTTTACACAGGATAAAAATATATTTTCCAAAGTTTTGTTAAGATAAAACCAGGCAGGCTTGGTCTGACCAATACCTTATATTTCCTGTGCCCTTAAAGTCTTAAGTAATTTATAGAGTAAATGGATAATTAAAGAACCACAAGCAGGACAGGGAACACCAAACTCGAATATGCAGGTAGCAGTCCAACTAGGAAATAGACCAGACAGGAGAAGGCAGTTGAATAAAATTTATTGCACACAGCCCTCAAGGATTAAGCGCTTTCAAAAAATCTTCATCAGAATCACCTTAACACAGTAAAGCACCACATATAAATACCCCACCCTTCAATCGTTAACCAATAAATTCTCTCCTTTAATTAAAAGCCCTCCATAACATTTTAAAGTCACATTCATTTTTAAACATCCAACACTCAAATAAAAATGCCTCACCACAAATACTTTATGAATATATATAATATATACCCTATACTCATGCTCTAAAAAATATGAAAAATAGTAACTTTAAACAATGTACGATTTCAATTTAAGCACACTGGTTAGGGATACATTGTCATTGAGACCTGGGAGGACAGTGGCATTTAATTTTAGTTGCCAACTTAATTCCATGGTCTCAAGTTCAACTTCGAAAGGTCCCCCCCATAGTCCCTCTGAACACAATCCAATCCAAAAAAAAAAAAAAACAAATGCATGGTTAGTATTACTATTAACATGTAATGCCATAGCATTTTTTGCATCACCCTTCCTAATGCCAAGTCCATGTTCATATAAGCGCTCTCTGAATTTTCTCTTTGTTTTTCCAATATAAAATTGTTGGCAGTTTAAACATTTCCCCACATATATTACACCTATATTATTACAAGTAAAAATAAAATTTAGATCTAAAAACCCTATGATTAATCTCTAACCGATCCCCTTCCAACATCATCCTGCATTGGGAACACTGCCCACATTTATACGTCCCCCATGTATTGCTGGAAAAATAGGGTCAAGTATCAATTGTAGGGTGTTCAAAAAAGATCTTGAGTGTTTTTCCCCTCCTGAACACCACAGGAGGTCTAACCTCTACTAAGTTATGCATATCTTCAAACAAGGAAAAAATATTCCAATATTTATAAATAATTTCTCTGATATTATTTGCCTCATTATAATATTGGGTAATAAAGGCCCCCCCTAATTCCAGAGGGTCCCCCCTTTTAATCCTTCCAGATCCAAATTCTCCTTGCCCCGAATTTAAACTAAGGGGCAAAAAATTCCCCTGACTTCTCCTTTCTTTAATATTTCTAGCAATTTGCAATACCAACCCAGCTGGGTAACCGCTACATAAAAAACATATTCCCCATTTTTTCACACTCTATAACAAACTGATTCCAATCTGAAACCATTTGAGCAAGTTGAATAAATTGTCCCTTAATAATCCCGTTTTTCTGATGTAAAGGATGGTTGCTATCAAAATGTAGACTACTGTTACTGTAAGTGGGTTTGCGGTATATAGTGCTAACCCACCTATTGTTATCCACATCCTTGGAGATGGTAACATCCAAATAATTTATAGAATTGGAATCGTATTGATGGGTAAATTTCAAAATGGAAGTAGAAGTATTTAAAAAATGTACAAAACTTTCAATTTCTTCTACTGCTTCATTCCAAACAATAAAAATATCTTCCAAAAACCAGAGATATAAGCTCCATGGTTTAACCCCAAAATGTGGGAACAAAATTCATCTCTCCCATTGCAAAAGAATAATATTCACAAAGATGGGGGCACAAGCCGCCCCCCTCGCAACTCCCTTCTTTTGCCTAAAATATTGCCCATCTAAATACACATAATTATATTTAAGCATTGGTTCCATACAAAGAACTAGAACATTTATAGTATTATTGTCTAGCAGTACATTCACAAAGGAAATCATGGAACCATTCTATCCCCACATCGTGGGGAATAACATTATACAATTCTACCACATCAATAATCAGGAAAACACATTTTTCAGAGAATTTAATCTTCTTCATTTTCATTAAAAAGTCTCAGGAATCCTTGCATACATGGTCGAACGATTCCAAACAACTTTTAAGTACAAAATCAACATATTTACCCAGGGGGTGTATTTTAGATTTCCTAGCACTAAGAATAGGCCTCATCGGGGGGTCATTTATACACTTATGAATTTTGGGTATCCCAAAAATAATGGGTACCACAGGATATTTCACCTGAAAGAAACAAAAAACTTCTTGGGCTATTTCTTCTTCACCCAGCATATCTTGTATATAAAAGTCTATATGCTGATAGGCTAATTTTATAAGATTAAGGGGTGTTTCTTCATACAAGTCACTATCACTTGAAGTTGTTTGGAATCGTTCGCCCATATATGCAAGGATTCCTGGGACTTTTTAATGAAAATGAAGAAGGTTAAATTCTCTGAAAAATGTGTTTTCCTGACTATTGATGTGGTAGAATTGTATAATGTTATTCCCCGCAATGTGGGGATGGAATGGTTACATGATTTCCTTTATGAATGGACTGTGTTAGACAACAATACTATAAATGTTCTAGTTCTTTATATGGAATTAGTACTTAAATATAATTATGTGTATTTGGATGGGCAATATTTTAGGCAAAAGAAGGGAGTTGCGATGAGGGTGGCTTGTGCCCCCATCTTTGTGAATATTATTCTTTTGCAACAGGAGAGATGTATTTTGTTCCCACATTTTGGGGTTAAATCATGGAGCTTATATCTCCGGTTTTTGGACAATATTTTTATTGTTTGGGATGAAACAGTAGAAGAAATTGAAAGTTTTGTAAATTTTTTAAATACTTCTACTTCCGTTTTGAAATTTACCCATCAATACGAATCCAATTCTATGAATTATTTGAATGTTACCATCTCCAAGGATGTGGATAACAATAGGTGGGTTAGCACTATATACCGCAAAGCCACTTATAATAACAGTATTCTCCATTTTGATAGCAACCATCCTATACATCAAAAAAACTGGATTATTAAGGGACAATTTATTCAACTTGCTCGAATGGTTTCAGATTGGAATCAATTTTTTATAGAGAGTGTGAAAAAATGGGGAATATGTTTTTATGTACAGGTTACCCGGCTGGGTTGGTATTGCAAATTGTTGGAAATATTAAAGAAAGGAGGAGTCAGGGTTTTTTTTTTGCCCCTTATTAGTTTAAATTCAGGGCAAGGAGAATTTGGACCTGGAAGGATTAAAAAGAGGGACCCTCTGAAATTGGGGTGGGGGTCTTCTTTAACCAATATTGTAATGAGGCAAATAACATCAGAGAAATTATTTATAAATATTGGAATATTTTTTCCTTGTTTAAAGATATGCATAACTTAGTGGAGGTTAGACCCCCTGTGGTGTTCAGGAGGGGAAAAACACTTAAGAACTTTTTTGAACACCCTACAGTTGACAGTGGGCCCTATATTACCAGCAAAAAATGGGGGGACTTATAAATGTGGGCAGTGTTCCCAATACAGGATGCTGTTGGAAGGGGATAGGTTAGAGATTAATCATAGGGTTTTTAGATCTAAATTTTATTGCACTTGTAATACTATAGGTGTAATATATGTGGGGAAATGTTTAAACTGCCAACAATTTTATATTGGAAAAACAAAGAGAAAATTCAGAGAGCGCTTATATGAACACGGACTTTACATTAGGAAGAATGATGCGAAAAATGGTATGGCAAGACATGTTAATTGTAATACTAATCATATATATATATATTTTTTTCGATTGGATTGTGTTCAGGGGGACTATAGGGGGAGACCTTGGGAAGACAAATTTGAGGCCAAGGAATTAAGCTGGCAACTGAAATTAAATGCCACTGTCCCTCCAGGTCTCAATGACAATGTATCCATAACCAGTGTGATTAAATTGAAATCGTACATTGTTTAAGGTTACTATTTTTCATATTTTGTAGAGCATGAGTATGGGGTATATATTATATATAGTTATAAAGTATTTGTGGTGAGGCATTTTTATTTGAGTGTTGGATGTTTAAAAATAAATGTGACTTTAAAATGTTATGGAGGGCTTTTAATTGAAGGAGAGAATTCATTGGCTAAAGATTAAAGGGTGGGGTATTTATATGTGGTGCTTTACTGTGTTAAGATGATTCTGATGAAGATTTTTCAAAAACGCTTAATCCTTGAGACTATGTGCAATAAATTTTATTCAACTGCCTTCTCCTGTTGTTTGGTCTATTTCCTGTTTGGACTGCTACTTGCATATGTAAATGGATAATTGTTAGTAAATGGCGCTGTGCAGTTAGCCCTACTGTCTCAAAGAGCTTAGTTCTCCAGTTCACTTCTTGGCTGGAATGGTTTCTGTGCAGAGTCTGTATAACTTTCCCCATACCCATGAAGGTTTTTGCTAGGGGCTATGATTTCTTCACAAATCCCAAAGATGTGTCACAGGTGAATTGTATGGCACCCCATCCAGGATTAGTTTCCTCTACCTTGTGCCACATGAGTGCTAGGTTAGGCTCCAGATCTCCTGTGACCCAGAACTGGATTCAATTGTTAACTGAAGAACAAATGAATGAATGTTAGTAAGCATCCATGTGAACAGGATAGCTTTGTGGCTGTGTGTGTGTTCAAACAAGGGTTTGGGTGTAGTGTGAAAATAAACTAAAGAAAAACACACGTCACAGCAGGATTGTCAAAAAAAAACATCAACTAGAAAATATGGTAAGGGTTTTCATTCATCTTGATTAGACCAAACCAAATACTTACCACATGATTAATTTAGAGAGTCAAATATATATCACATGGTACTAAACAACCAATCATAACAATCTTCTTCTTCTTTCGCCTTTTCCCGGTTAGGGGTCGCCACAGCGGATCATCTATCCGCTCACGATTGGCAGTGGAGTTTTACACTGTTGAGTTGCCAGCCCGGCGCCCAACCTTCCACAGAAGGCACACACATGCACACACTCACACCTAGGGCCAATTTAGAATGTCCAATCCACCTACAGCATGTCTTTGGGATGTGGGAGGAAACCGGAGCACCCAGAGGAAACCCACGCGACCACAGGGAGGACATGTAAACTCCGCACAGAAGGCACCCCAGCAGAGAATCGAACCGGAGAACCTCTTGCTGTGAGGTGGCAACGCTAACTGCTGCACCACTGTGGCCGCCCCAAACAACCAATCATAACAATACATAAAAATAATCCACTCATCTAGAAAATAAATGTATACATAGAAATAAATGGTTACAAATAAATATTCAATCATAAATAAGAGAACTTAAAAAAAAAAACATTTAATATTAATCAGTTCATTTAAACCTGGGAGGCCTATCGGCATCCAAATAAATTTGTGATCAAACTTCACAACATTCTAACAAGCTGTTAACATTACCTTAACATGATGTATCATACAATGAATATAACACAAAAAATAAAATTTCGTAAAACTGTAACATAATACAGAATGTGTAGACAAGGCATTATTAGTATCTTTATTTTTTATAGCTAGCACATGTTCATAGATTATTTGCTTAAGCATTCTGATACTTTTACCCATATAAAAGCATTTGGAATTACTATATACAGCTAAATAAACAACATGGTGTGACTTGGAAATAACTCTATTTTTAGAAACTATTAGTTTATTCATACGTCTCAAAAAATGTCTTGGCTATTCAATAAATATCTACACTGTTTACAAGACTGACAACTATATGTCCCATAAGGCACATTGCTGATGATGCACACATAAGTATATATTTTAATCAAATAATTTATATTTTTAATATGTGAAAGTAGGAACATCACCAACAATACTGACCAAGTCTCTTATTACCAAGAATAATTTTCCAGTTGTCTTTCATATTTATCATACTTTCCATATAAATATTAACAGGTAACACAAAATATTTACTAAACAATCAACTGTTAACTTCTGTTTAGTATATCCTCCACAACTTATAGGATGAAATATAGTTAACCGATTACTTGTAACTTCATCAATAATTTTAGTTAACTTGAATAACCCTTATCTAAAATAAAGGATTTACCTCTTGTTTGAAAACTGCATCACCACTAATTAATTGACTCAGTCTAATAAATTGTCCTATTATAGCATTCTGTTTCATAAACTGAGATGCATATTACTGTAATTAAAGTAGTTATTTACAAAAGTAGCTTGGGGGGGGGGGGGTTAGTTACTGAGTACAGGCTATATACAAAATGTGCCTGATATGCATGCATTTCCTTTGTGGGAAGATCGTAGTGTAGTTTTACTCATGTGACCAAAGGTATAAAAAAATGAACTTCACTGCTGATAATTTACACTGTCTAAGTGATGTTGGCAACTTGCTCACTATAAATTTGATACTTGGTACATGTTTCTGATGTTTCAGACAATTACATGAAGCCTAGTACACAGAATGAATGCAAATGAGGTACGACAATCAAGCAGCGAACCCATATTCCTAATTAAAAGTAGTAGAAACACAAAGCCGGCACCAAGTTCAATATTACTGCATTGCTACCCAGTTACTACTTGGGCAAAATAATTATTTCAAGGTGAAATTAATTAAGAAGCAAGTAGTAATTATGAATCCATTCATCCAAATCATTTCGAAATGTATAAAAACCTTTAATAGAATTGTACTGTGTTTACTGTAATGGATTTGGCATACAGCACAGGAAGCTTTGGGGAAATCAATAAAATGCCACTGGTCTGTCTGGGGGCGGGCATTATTGTCCCCAAATCCCGCACCAAGCTCAAGAAGTCATTCAGAAGAAATGAACAGATGGCTAGGCCAGGTGAATTCAATGGGCATGGGAAATACACTCTTACTAAAATAAGTATGTGTATAGTAGATTTACAAACCAAAAAGAACTGTAGATACTCCACACCAAAGGCTGCCTGTCCACAAAGAGTCCAAAGGAAAAAAGAAAACACAGGTACTAGCCACCACGCTGAACAGTTTCAAAACTTTTATTTTAAAACACAATTAAAAACACAGAAATGAGTGCTTTCAAGATCAAGCCCTTCTTCAGATACAAAACTCAAATGAAACTGCAGTTTTTAAATAGCTCTTCAGTTAACATTCAGTACTGCACCCTCATTTTCCTTAGTGCAGATCTTAAAGGTATAACCCCATTTAAACCTGGGGTTTTGTATGCTGCTAGCTCAATGATCCATTTAGTGTCATTCAACTCTGTCTCATTAATCAAATCACTTCCCCTTTTGAATTTATTTACACAATGTATAACCGTAAAACTTAGATTTATGATTTTCATACTTAGAAATGTGCTGGAAAAATGCATTATGTTCATGTTTTAATCTTACAGAGGACAAATGGTTAAAAATTCTGTTTTTCAGCATGCAGTTAGTTTTTCCTACATAGAATGAGCTGCAGTCCTGACAGAAAGACAGACAGGTAAACAACATTCTTTGTTTTAAATCTGCATACAAATCAAAACAATATTGTTTTCCTGATATAGGGTGTACATAGGATTCTGCCTCCAGAATGTACTCAGATGCTTTGCAATTTCTGCACTTTCGTGTACCTGAACATTGTGTAAAATTGTTCCGACTTTTTCCTATCTTCCCTTCATGACATAACAGATCCTTCAGATTTGTATTTCTTCTAAAGCCAAAAAATGTTTTTTCTCCTACTACCTTAGCTATTTTTTCATCTGTCAGCAAAACATTCCAATTCCGTTTTATCACATATTCCCCCTATATTATTACTATATGTTAACATTAGTCTCACATCCATCTGTGAGACTCTAGACTTGTTTACCTGTCTGTCTGTCAGGACTGCAGCTCATTCTATGTAGGAAAAACTAACTGCATGCTGAAAAACAGAATTTTGAACCATCTGTCCAGAAAGCACTCATTTCTGTGTTTATAATTATGTTTTAAAATAAAAGTTTTGAAGCTTGTTCAGCGTGGTGGCTAGTACCTGTCTTTCTTCCACATCTCAACAATGCTCAGCTAACAGCCGCTTCCTAAATATAGCAAGGACTATCCTGCACAAACAATACAGATGCCAAGATATGGGATCAAGCAGGACTTCAGTTAACTGATCTGGCAGAGTAGTGTTGGACAAGTCCAAAACAAAGCAACACACGCTAGCCTCATTATGTGAAAGACTCAATCTAAACAGTAGATGAAACACTAGGCTGAGTACAATGGCATCATTACAGAAGCAAAATAAAACTGTGATACCACTCAGTATGTGAGACAAGAGACAATTCCACTTACCTTTCTGAAAGATCAACAACTTTTCAGACAGAGACCCCCTGGAAAAAGAAAATGAGAACATTTGTTTATTTATTTATTTTTTATTACAAAGGAATACAATGTATGGCTTCTTTTAAAATTCTCAACTGTTTAGAGAAAGACTGTTCACACATACATAAGTATAATGGCTTTTTATACAGAACTAGATCTAATGAAGCATTTTACTGCACTGTGGAAATATCACACTATAAATACATCTTTAGGGATGATAACATGAGGCAAACAGTAACCCGCCTTCCAGGGGCAAAGATACCAAATGTCACAAGCATTTTTGATAAAATCGTGAATCGAAACAAGCAAAAGGATAAGTTGTGGCAGTGGAGGGAATAGTAATCTAGAGCTACTAAATGAATGGAAAATTACTTCAGGACTTTATAAATCTGCAGAATACTTGAATGAAATGTAAATATCATCTCAAAATCATGAACTTGCTTTCTAGGTATTATAAAAAGAAAGGTCTATGAAAACAAAGTTAAAAGGAAAAACAACTTATTAACTTCAGCTGTAAGAAAGGTCTGACTTAAGTTAAGATGTATGTTCCAATATTTCATGACAAATATAACAAATTTCAGCAGTATAGCATTTATTTAAGCTCACTGTGAACCAGGCTTTTAGGATAAAGCATTAACATTTAACATTCAGGAAGACCCAAGATGGGAACTCAATTATAAACCAAAATGATATCTCAGATCTGTGTAGTAATGCATGGACTCTGAATACAAGAAGTTTGAGTTGGAACAACCAGACAGATCCAATAAAGCCTACATGGGCCATCTGCACCATGTGCACATCATGCTGTGATGTGCATATGGTAGCAGAAAGCTTTGGATTCAGTAAGTGTCTCTACACAGTATATAGAGCTGTGCACAGCCTCGCAAAGAAGGTAAACATCATGGCATGCTAATTACAGCATACGCAGATGAATTGTATGTTAACCAACCATTCCAAGATGGAGATGCTATTCAACAAGATATAAAGCAACTGAGGAGTCTCAGTGCTGGTTTTCCCTGGAATTTCAAAACCTATTGGAATACAGCCACAGAAAGGAGTCTACAGAGAGACAATGTTAGGGGCTACTGTTGGTCTATGCTGCTGCTGCTAATAGGCTAAAGCCGAGAAGGAGAAGAGTTTTCAGACCCCATTTAACATAGCACAATCTACAGGACGTGGAAATTGTAGAATGCTACAGGGTGGATATAGACCCACTACAGGAACTTTCTCTGTTGTCCTCACCTCAGAGCCAGGGCAAACCGAGGGGAACCCATCCCAGTGGAGACCAAGGTATGTGTAGCACTTAGAATCTTAGCTACAGGTACCTTTCAGAAACCAACAGGGGACATGCTGGAAGTGTCACAGGCATCAACATCCAGGATCCTTCATCAATTTCTGAATGCTATGCTACAGTATGCCAGTGACCACATATACTTCCCCCTTATTCCTGAGGATAGGATCAGAAATATGCAGGAGTTCTACCCTGTAGCACACTACCCTGAAGTACTGGGTGTCATAGAATGCACACATATAGAAATTAAGACATCACCTGGGGAACAGGGAAGGCTCTACATTAATAGAAACGGCTTTCAATCTATTAACTGCCAAGTCATGTGTAATGCCAAGGGAATCATCTTGAACATGTCTGCTGGCAACCCTGGCAGTTACCACGACTCATATCTGGCACACCTCCAAACTGTATCAGATGTTCACTAGGGGGGATCGCCTACAGGGTAATTTACTATGGAATGCAGGTTATGCAATGGAATCCTAGATGATAACACCCATCAGAAATGCACACACACTTGCTGAAGAATGCCATAATGAGGCACACGCTCAAACCAGAAATATCACAGAGCGTGTGTCTGGGCTACTGAAGTCATGGTTCTGGTGCCTGGATACATCTGGATGAGCCCTGCAGTACAATCCATGTACATGTACTGAAATACTCACAGTATATGTCATGCTACACTATATCATCCTAAGAAAACAGCTTTAGCAGGATCAACAAGGGGAAGGACAACACATCCCACCACCAATGCCAAGGTCACCACAACCACACACAGTTGAGGAGTCAAGGGGGAACCAGCAGCTGCTGTGGGTGTAGACAGATGTAAGTGTCCTCAACATGCTCTCACATTGGCTAAGAGGCAATTCATAGCACACTCACTCACCACCTAAGGGCCTAAAACCTTCCTCCTCTGCACATACATATAGTAACACTGATGCCAGGCAACTCTCACAACCTTTACATACCCATGTATTGGCTGTGTATTGCTTGCATCAGACAGAGTCAGCCCTGAACTAAAACTGCTGCAACTGCTGGATTTAGAAGATACATATTGAACCTGAAGTGTATTGTGTAATAACATGAATGACTGCCATATCCTTGCATTCTGTTATTTGTAGTGTAAGCAAGTAAAAGGTGGGTGATTTGCACAGAAATGACCTTAACATGTGACAGCAGAGACTTACTTGACTTACATGCCTCCATTTTTAAGTAGTAGGCCTCGGTCATCAAAGATTCACACAATCATACCTTGCAAAAGTAGAGATGGTCACTGCATGTCCTCAGTTTAGTACCATAAGTATGTATTGGAAAATCATTAAAGAGAAAAGTTAGAAAGTAATGATACACATTGTGGTTTCAGAAGTCACAACCCTCACAAGATCATTAATAATAAAGATGGAAAATTTTGATGCTATCAACTGTCTAACTTTCTAAGACCAATATAACTCAAAGGTACAATTACCAGTTCAACATCACAAATGTAGATATACTAAGCACTATGTCAGCTATGCATCCTGAGCATCAGAAACAAAGCTTATGTATCCTTCAATAAAAAAGATACAAAACAGGGTTATGGCACAGTTATCATCACTTGCACATGGTGTTGGGGGGGGGGGGGCAGAAATCCTAGGCTGACACAAAAGGTCAGTGAGTGTCTGTGAGTAAGAAAGAGAAGCAGGCAGACATTTGGATAAACCAACAAATGTCCAGTGAGACAAAATGAGTTTTAAGCTGCACTGCTGAGCCATGGAACTGTTGTCTGTGGTCTGTCCAGGTGAGACTAGTGTGTGAGTGTCTGTCTGAACATAGCCAAGCTCTGTGCTAGTTTGTCTTGGTATGTCAGACAAGTGTGAGCTGTGCATGGTAGCGGTGGCATTTGATCGTTGTTGTCCTTGACCATAAGAATGATCTCTGCCAGGAGTTGCACTGGCATATCCACAGTCAGATGCACTGCTGCTACCTGAATGTGACTGATGTCTGCTGGATGAGTTCCCCTCACGAGTATGCCCAGGACCATGACCCCATGGCCTGCACATCTGGGTCTGGACAGCTCGCCCACTGATGGAGCACGAAGTACTGCCACTATGGGAGTGTGAATGGGCATGGCCATGTTGGCTAAGAGCAGATGATGTGGCTGACATGTGCCTATGAGGATGCCATGCCCCTTCCAGCAGACGTGCCATCACAGACACAGTTCATTTCAATGTGTCATTCATCCAATCCACTGAATCGGCAAAGTGGTGGAGGCAGTCAAGCATATCAGCCTGCGCCACATCTACAGCCCTAAGCATTTTTCTGGAGCACCTATGAGAATGTAACTGTGTCTTCATGAAGACCCTAAACATACTTTGAGTGGCACAGGAAGAGACAGCTGGATCAGGTGGAGGATAAACAGCAGGCATCCTCCGAGCACCCCTAACAACCCTCCTGTCGGGTACCTCACCCACACTTTGACTATGACCAGAGTCAACAGGCACTGAAGCCACAGTAACCACACTTCCCTGATCAATTGTCTTGCCCTCCACCTGTCCAATATATATGGGCTTATTGGAAGGGGTAGGCGTAGGCCTACTGGCTATGTCTGATGGAATTAATTGCGGATGGCTGTATGTCAATCTCAGTGCCAGATTCAACCTCTGTGTCTCTGTTTGGTCACCATTATCATCAGTCTGCTGATACTCTGACATCACGTGTAGAAGTCGCACACTTCCAGTGTCAGGATCACCTATGATATTAAGCAACAAACACAGGAGAAATGAAAACCTAAACTACTATACTCCAATACATGCTAACAAAATAACATTGCTGACACTATTAGACAGTACAGCAATACACACAACAGTCCTGACATCAACATCACACACTAAATTATTTCTCTGAATTGCTCATTAGTACTGACAGAAAAATGTTTGGCTTACCAACTGCAGATTAGGGCATCCTCTGCATGCCAGATGGTCCTGGAAGAAGTTAAGCAAAAGGTACGGACAACATCTTCACAATTAATGGTAACACGGGGGTAATACTTTTACCCTTTTTTATGTTCATTAACTATACTTTCAACAAGAACTTTGATGTGCTAACTGTAGCAATCTTCAGTGCCCCCCGCCAAAAAAAAATTTCTTGTGAAACAGAAGTAACATATTGATTTCAATTGTTTTATAACAGTATTCGACAACTGAGATACAAAAGCCTCCCTGGATGCTCTTCCTGGGACATGCCTGCTGTCCCTGAAACAGCAGCACCAATGTCGAGGACATACTGTTCTGCACTTTATTGGGAACTGTCCAGATCCCTGACAGTGGACAAAAACTCTTTTATTTAGTGTTAGTGGTAGCTCTGTAGCAGGATCCCTCCGTACCCATCCAAGTTTAAAAAGTTAATTGATTGTAATTAGTGGGGTTTGAATTTGTTATTTATATATATATATATATATATATATATATATATATATATATATATATATATATATATATATCAAAATGGCTGTTTTCACTACACTTTATCTATTGAAGGTGAAAAGCCGAGGTACCTTCTGGTCTGGTCTTGCATTTTTGTTTTTGTTAAATTTCATCCACTTCCCCACGTTCCAGTCAATGCTGCAGAAACACCAAGGCACTGATACGCAGACTGTTAATGAAAAGGTGGATGTTTTGATTCATTCGACAGTCGGTTTCAAGATTTTGAAAAGCATAGACTGCAGTTGAAACTGTTTGCAGATCCATTTGGTGTTTCTGTTAATGACATGGAGGCAAAGTACCAGCTGGAGTCATCTGATGGACTCAGTGCTACATTCAGAGAAAACAGTCTGACTTTTACAAGAGTCTTCCTGATGTGTTTGTAAATCTGACAGACAATGCATGTGTTCATGCAAGTATGTTTGGCAGCTTGTATCGTTGTAAACAGACATTTTCACAAATGAAGCTCAACAAAAGTAGCATTCAGAATCAGCTAATGGACAATAACCTTGAAGCCTTCTTGTGTTTGTCATCAACCAACATCGAGCCTGATATTGCAAAGCTCGTTTCAGAGATGCAGCCACAACCGTCACACTGACTGCGTATACTACTGTTGCTACCAAGTGTGTTCGAAATGTAATTACATTTAATGTGAATACTGTGACTCATTTTACTAATGTACTGTTTTAGTGTAGTGAAGTCTATGTTGCAGTTTACTGCTGTCTTAAGTAAGAATGCCAGTAACCTGTACCTACTGTTAACTCGTAACGACTTACTATGTTTTGAGGTGGCCTACAGATGCATTAAGAATTTGTGTAGTGGCCCTCCCCACAAAAAGGTTGTGCACCACTGGTGTAACAGCTCAAACTGTCACCTGTATTTATGAATGATTCCTGACTATGTCTGAGAAGCACTTCTTCTGTGGCAAAGATGGAAAATCAACACTGTGGAAGAAAATGTATTGCCCCTTACGCCTAGGTTTGAATCCCACAATGTAAAAATCAATTTTTTTCAGTGCATAAAGGTAAAAACAAATGTATCACATTACATTTTATGTCCCCAGTGCATGTCTGCAAACCTAATTCAGCTAAGACTTACCTTCCAACTTCCAATATATATTTCCAGGCTACATCAGTAGACACCCCTCAAACTTAGGCCAAGTGTCAGATTAATCTTCCAATTTCATTTAATTCCCCCCTGCTTGGCACTGCTGCTCTCCATTTAACATCACCCAAACGAGGTTGGCATCGTTGCACAGGTTTGCTCACTCCCACTAAACATGATAACTGGAATTGGCTGGAAAGCATCAGTTTCTATTGCTCTAGTTCAGCTGGTAGATGTGGCTTGCATTAGAGGGAAAGGTGCTAGGTTTAGGGCAGAGAAGTGGGGTGTCCAGGATATTTAACTCATTAACCCCGACTACCATCTCCTAGCACTTTTATTGTTACATCCGAGCGAGCTAGGAGACGAGTGGAATTCTCTGTTGTTACCTCCCGAGTGCCTTGTACAGGCGCAACTTACTTCCTGATCTTATTTAAGATTCACGTTGTGAAAACTAAGTTGAAAATGTAACTGAACTTTGTCAGTCACCTTCTCAACTTAGCTTTCACATTGCAGTAACCACATGTTTACATTTAATATTAGTGAGTGCATCGGCTTTTTTCACACTAAGCCAATTCTGCCTGGATTCCTTAAAGCAAGTGGTGGCAGCCAATCAGGTTAGCGAAATCCAAGCCACCACTTGCATAACACCTCCACCCCCAGACCTGTTGCCGTTGTTCTTTTAGAATAAATACAGGGGTCCAGCATCTAATATCCCCCTTTTGTTCCTAGCAATTGAATAATTTACTTCTGTTGCTGCAGGATCCCTCCAGTTCCCACACCAATCTGCTCTTCGAAGAGGTCCGTGAACTATTCCAGCTGATCTGCCGTGTTTTATCTTCTGATGAGTTAGTGTTTTATTTTTTAATCTTTGCAGCAGGCAATGATTTGAAACCTTATGTAATATGGAGTGGAAAACATTTTGTCAAGCATCTACACTATTTTGTTTAATCCTCTGCAGCATCTCTGGTTTACCATCATTTGCATGATGTGTGCTGGCAAGGAACGAATGCGCTTATCACTGCTTGCAGTTCAGAGTCAAACTCCTAAACATAGACTCCGATATTATGTTGCACTCAGATCCACTGTCATACTTTCTGTAACTCTCACTAGTTTGCAAGGGGGAGTGGGTAGAGGTGTGAGAACCACATCTGGCCGTTCCAATGACATTTTACCTTACGTGTTGTATCTTCCGTTGAGTTTGTATTTTTTCTTTTTAATCTTTGCAGCAGGCAAGGATTTATAAAAGTTAATCTTTATGCTTATATGGAAGGGGAAAACATTATGTCAAGCATGCACATTGTGTTTATTCGTCTGCAGCATCTCTGCTTTAGCTTAATCATTTGTGTGATGTGTGACGAATGCACTTATCACTCTGCTTGTGGATTATTCTAGTGCACGAAAAGCCGTTTTTTTCTGGTGTGTCCTTTTATAAACACACACACTCAGTCACTTATTCACTCTTAGAATGATGAGGGTGAGATCAGCAATGTAGAAATTATGCCAGTTTGTCAAGCAGGCTATCTAATCAAGCTTGCAAGTTCAAAACTAATCAATGTTTTGTACTGAGCATCAGTTTATGCCCAGTGTATGGCAAAAGTACACATGCAAACTCTGCTTGCAGTACAGAGTCAAACTCCTAAACATAAACTCTGATATTATGTTGCACTCAAATCCACTGTCAAACTTTCCGTGACTGTTATTAGTTTGCAAGGTGGAGTGGGAAGAGGTCTGAAACCACATTTGGCCATTACGATGACATTTTACCTTGCAGTAGTCAGTTCTATATGGTTTATGCATATGGTGACTATAGCTTAATGATTTTATTTGTATGCCATTCTGTGACATGGGTGCACTTTGTGATAGCTTGCTTGGAATACCAAGTAGTGCAGGTAGAGGCTTGTTCTTAAGTATTTAGCAAATGTACATTTCTCTTGACCTGAGTTTCCAGTGTTATTGAGCTGTGTCACTTGCTAGGAATTTTTACATATTTTTGAAGGTTGTATTTTATTCTTGGTAACAGATTTTCCTGAAGGGTAATGTTAAGCTGATGACTGCTGGCATGACATGGACCCCCAGGACAATTCAGATGCAAGTTAATGATTTTATTTGTATGCCATTATGTGACATGGGTGCACTTCATGATAGCTTGCTTGGAATACCTTATGTTTTGTATATATCAAATTCTGTCCTAATTGCTGGACAAAATTTCACAAATTTATTTTGAAGCTGGATTGCTTTTTTTGTAGCATGTCAACAGTTTTGCTATGTTCTTGGTTAAAAATGTTGAATAATAGGTTGTCATTAGTCCACAGATGCACTGTCCTGCAAGATTAAAGGCTGCGTTGTATTTTACAAAAGTAATTTTTCTTGTTCCACATATTGCTTAGAAAAACCACAAGGCACAATGTGTTATGGTCTAAGATGAACAATGAATACATGAATTTGCTATTTTATGTGAGAGATGTGCTTGAACTAACACACTTCTTGGCACTTACCCATGCTTACAAACTATCTCTACCATGAACACTAAGATGAGGAAAGGAAATATGTTGTGCATGCTTGGGCATACTACTGAAGGGGGCTCATGACAAATGTTTCATTTTAATGCTTGTGCATACTCAGACATACTAGTGAAGGGGTCATTGGGGGGAATGTTTCCTTTTTGGTGCTTTTTCATACTTGGACATACTACTGAAGGGGGCTTGTGGCAAATGTTTAATTTCCGTGCTTACTTGGGCATACTACTGCAGGGTCACGTGGCAAATGTTTCGTTTTGGTGCTTGTACATACTTGGACGTAGTACTGAAGGGGTCTCGTGGCAACTGTTTCTTTTTGGTTCTTGTGCATACATGAACATACAACTAAAGGAGTCACGTGGCAAATGTTTCATTTTGGTGCGTGTGCATACTTCACAGGACTAGTTTTGTAAATTCCACTCAGTTTATTTTGTTGTGATAGCAGCAAGTATTTTTTACAGGGAATATTACAGAAAATGTGGTTTGTGTGTGGTAAATAGCAGCTAACATGTCCAGAGGCGTTTCATTTTGGTTCTTGTGGATGCCTGGACATACTACTCAAGGGGTCACATGGCAACTGTTTCATTTGGGTGCTTGTGCATACCTGGACATACTACTGCAGGGGTCACGTGGCAAATGTTTCATTTTAGAGCTTGTGTATACTCGGATATACTAATGAAGGGGTCATTGTGGGGAATGTTTCATTTTGGTTCTTGTGCATAATGCAAGTAAATATTATTAAAAATAAACTAAAACAGAAATTCTGCTTTACTATGTCACATTCTTTTCAATGAAAAAAACATAAATAATTATAGTAGCTAGCTAAAAGTAATCCCATTCAAGCCCTTCTGTAGCTCTTTCCTATAATGCAACAGCCTTATTTTCCATTTCTTAGATGGTGGCTGGGGTGCCTTCTGTGCAGAGTCTGCATGTCCTCCCTGTGGTCGTGTGGGTTTTCTCTGGGTGCTCCAATTACCTACCACATCCCAAAGACATGCTGTAGATGGAGTGGATGCTCTAGATTGGCCTTAGGTGTGAGTGTGTGCCGTCTGTGGAAGGCTGGGCACTGGGCTGGCAAATCAGCACTGTAAAACTCCACTGCCAATCGTTCTGCAGACCGTTGTTCTGCTGTGACGACCCCTAACTGGGATAAGCTGAAAGGAGATGTTGATGATCCTGAGGAAATGATTGCATGAGGTTATCTAGCTAATCTTTGTCAAATCATGTGTTTAGTTTTAGATGGCTTTTATCTTGCTGCGTGCTGCACCTCCTACTTTTGGGCATGATTTTCTTCCTTCTGTTACACAGCCTATTGATGTTGTGATTCCATCAAGGGTGGCTGTTGTTTTTTTTTTTTTTTTATGTTTAGCTGTTAGGTTACATGGTCAGTGTTTCCAATAATACATGGCTTTCATGGGTCATAGAGGGGGGACCTATACCTTGCAAGTAAGTGCTATGGGATTTGGCTTATGGTACTTTGAAGCTGGAGAAGCTCAAGTTCATTGTCCTGTTTGACCTGACATGAGATTTAAAGTCATACACAACTACCTTTAGTCCCTGTCTGTATAGTAGCTGGTCAAACGTAACTAAAAGGTACAGTATACAAAGGAAACTTGATTTGACCATTACTTCCTTTATTTTCCTGACTCCATAAAACTTTTGCATGTAGAGTCTTTGGTAGCTTACATAATTTTCATTTATTTATAATTCTTTACCGGGGTGTTGCGCTGATTTCAGTGGACCACAGGCACCAGTTCATGTAAATAGTTTTGTTTCAATCTTTGGTGTCATCCACAAGTGCTCTTCATAGCATCACAATATGTCCAGTAATAATGACCCCTGCAATTTGTATGGAGTTAACAAGTATCCGTGAGATATCTTAATGCGATTGTAGATTATGTTGTTATAAGACCCCCTTGCTCCTATTACTATTGTAACAGTCTTTCTTCCACATTGCTGTCATTCTGCCTGCAAATTCTCATATTTTATGAAATGAGTGTTCCAAATGATTCGTAGTGCCAGTGCTCAAACTGATGCTATGCTGAAACCGAGCATAAAGGGGTTTTTTTTGCATCTGAATGTTGCCATTGCTCAACCAGATATTTTGGACAATATTACTGACTTTTGTACTTCTGTGTTATTGTAACAAGAGGGATGGTTAGGTGACAGCATGAATTACTACTTTTTGGATTAATTTGTACACGGATCAGCCAGATAAGTTTGAAATTTTTTGCTTGGCTTATTTCTGATTATACTCAGTAGTTGCCGGAGTGAGATAAAGGTTATTATTTGCTTGTGAAGGGAACGTATGTGTAATGTACAATACCTGTAAGTACTGATGGCTTTAGTGCACTGGCTGGACATTGGGCTATCTTTGTGAGGAGATCCCTTAGGTTATGAATACTACAATAGTGAAGAGACGGACATCAACTGTTATGCTAACATCTAACACAACTGTACTCTCTGTGGTGCCACGGCCTAATTCCCTTAGTATGAATACCTCTTCGTGTCTCCCTTGGGAGGTGTCCACTGACATAATGAGTCAATCAATTGTTTGGGAAGTGAAGTGCACATCAGAGTACTTGACCACAGCATTTTCTGCTGTACACAAACAATTGTAATAGGACACATTCCTCAATGCTTGGTATCTTGCTAACATATAGGTGGGAGGAAGGGTTCAGTAATAACTGTTACACTATTTTTACTGATTAAGTGAATTGCAATGTCCTTGTCCTAACAGATTATAATGACTCTGTGTAACATAGCTGCAGAAGGTTATATAATGAATGCCTACTCAACAGGCAATTATCACCTGTGTCTGAGCATGCATAACTTTGCAAGTCATTAGCACAGTGCAGTTACAATATAGCACTGAGTCATTATTACTTTTCAGGCAAAAATGTCAACAGCTGTCACTGTTATTCACATAACTAGAAGTCATTATCACATTGATCAATGTACAACTCAGATTTGGCTTTTACTCCACTTGCAGTCATTGCAATACACCCCCCTCCACACCACTTTCATTTATACAATTTGAAGAAATCTAAGGAATTTATGAGGAAAAATGTGGACATCCTGTGAAAATCAGGACACTTGAGAGTTATTCTTTAGGTCCATTGCTGAATGGGCACATGTAAAGAGAAAAGGCAGAGGTAAGGCAGACTGCTGACACTGAAGGAGGTCATGAGACAATAGTGGTATCAGCAGTCTGAGTGGGCAGCCAGCACAGCTATGGGATACTTCAGATAACCAACATCTGGAGCCCCATGCCTGTCCTTGGCATATTACTGGAGCGGCGATCCTTACCGTGCTTTTTCTCTTTACACGTGCCCTTTCTGTGCCCCCTTTTCAGTCATTGTGTGTAATTTGGTGTTTTCACGGGTAGTAGGTATGTACCTCTGAAGCGTCATCACCACTTATGTACCTAATGCAAAGAATACTGCCCCTGTGGATAGGATGGAAGATTTGGATGGGCTAACCAGGTAATGCATATGATATACATTTATATGTAGTCTTCCAATACATCTGTCAAATATCAGTAGTAATCTGTTTGCATTTTTTTTCCTCTGCAGGTTTGTCCACCTTCTAACACTACCATGGCTTCACGACCAGAACGACAAGTGAGAGTGTGGGTATGTGGCCATTCCTACATTCACTGGGCTGCCAGCCATGCCTCTGAAACTGAAAACCAGTACAACTTGAGCTTCTCCACATCCAGTATGAAGATATACTGGATTGCAAGAAGAGGTATGCATTGGAGCGGACTACTGCAGTTGTTGGAAGGGAAGTGTTCTATCTACCATGAGCCTGACATTCTTGTGCTGCACATTGGAGGGAATGATGTCATCAGTCAACCACTCAGAAGGCTACGGTTTCAAGTCACAGCAATTTTTGAACACCTGAAGTCTTGGTGGCCATGTTGTCATTTTGTGTGGTCTGATATAATTCCTCAACAGATATGGAAAACAGCAAACAGTCAATGGGCAGCTCACAACGCCAGATGTTTACAGAATGGGTTCATGCATGGCTTGATGTACAGGGTTGGTGGATCTACAATCTGCCATGAAAGCATCACCACAGAAGATGTTCACCTGTTCAGAAGGGATGGCGTTCACCTAACTGAGGAGGGCATTGCGTTGTTCTTGACTAACCTCCACAATGGCGTGAGGACAGCTATGCAGGTTTCGTAACATGCAGCTTGTGAGAAGAATGGAAAACACCCATGACCAAGTAGGACCAGTATAGTAAGTAAAACTCTATTATGAAATATGTTGTGTAAAATATATTTATCTGAGTTTGACAAATAACTGTGGTGAGGATGCTGAGAAAGAACAACTGTTTCAGGAGAGTGCTACCATGTACAATCTAATATGTCAGTGACCATCCTGCAATACTTCTTTTTTTTATTCTGCTTTTATCAGGCATGTGTAGCGTTTAGATGACAGAAAGGGCTTACTAATACAGAACTTGATCCCTTAGGTCCATTGCTGAATGGACACATGTAAGGAAAAAAGGCATAGGTAAGGCAGACTGCTGACACTGAAGGAGGTCGTGAGACCGCAGTGCTATCAGCTGTCTGAATGGGTAGCCAGCACAGCTATCAGACAGATGAGATGGCCTTGCCTGCCACTGAAGTCTCATGCCTGTCCTGGGTTCATTAGTGGAGTGGCAGTCCTTACCTTGCCTTTTCTCTTTACATGTACCTACACCAAGAATGTGTATATTTATAATCATATGTGTCTACATGGTAAAACAACTGGTTCTGAATGCTGTACACATGTACAGATTTCAGTTTTGTTAGGACTCAGGTTATGGAAATTATGATTTTTTCATATTTTGGTACATAACTTTGCAAGGGAGCATGCCAGTGTGCCAAGTAATACATCATTTTGAAGACAGTACTGATAGTTCCAACATGGTAAAATAATTGTGCCTGTATGTTGTACATGTGCAGATATCAAAGTTTGTTTCTGACTTAGGTTATGGAAATTATGATTATTTTCATATTTTGCTAAATAACTTTGCAAGGGAACATGTCAGTGAGCCAAGTAATACCTCATTTTGAAGACAGTATTGATAGTTCCAGCATGGTAAAAGAATTGTGCCTGTATGTTGTACGCATGTGCATATATCAACGTTCATTTCAGATTTAGGTTATGGAAATTATGATTTATTTTTTCAAATTTTGGTACATAACTTTGCAAGGGAGCATCAGAATGGGCTACGTAATACCTCATTTTGAAGACAGTATTGATAGTTCCAACATGGTAAAAGAATGGTGCCTGTATGTTGTACACATGTGCAGATATCAAAGTTTGTTTCAGACGTAGGTTATGAAAATTATGATTTCTTTCATATTTTGGTAAACAACCTTGCAAGGGAACAGACGAATGTGCCAAGTAATACCTATTTTGAAGACAGTATTGCTGGTTCCAATATGGTAAAAGAATTGTGCCTGTATGTTGTACACGTGCAATTATCAAAGTTTGTTTCAGACTTAGGTTATGGAAATTATGATTTGTTTTCATATTTTGCTAAATAACTTTGCAAGGGAGCATGTCAGTGTGCCAAGTAATACCTCATTTTGAAGACAGTGTTACTCCTTACAACATGGTAAAAGAACTGTGTCTGTGCACTGTACACATGTACAGATATCACAGTTTGTTTAGTCTTGTACGATTATGAAAATTATACATTTACAATACTTTTCATTATTATGCACATATCTTTGCAACGGAGCATGGTGATCACACAAATGATGCATCGTTTTGAAGCTGCCATTCAGATGCACAACTTCTACACTGATATGTAGGCTCTGTCTGTTACAGGTGAAGAGATATTATACTTTGTTTATTTATCAGTTATGAGACATAATATATTAATCATATGTCTGTGAATATCTCAAGAAAGGAGCATCACACAGTAATGGTTAAGGTACCATTTTAAAGCCGACATTCATACTAACAAATTAAATTCAAATTGTTTGGGTCTGCATGGTACATTGACCAAGATATTGTGCTTTGCTTTTCCAAAAAGGTAAAAAATATGGACAATATCAACATTCCTTGCCAAATATTTAATAATGACTTTGGTATGCACTATCAACATTTACACTGCTGGAAAGGTCAGTGTCTGCTGAACAACTTTCGCGTTTACATTTCTAGTCTAGCTCTTATAGTTAAAGAGTTATGAACATCTGTTTTCTGTATGGTATTACAAATGGATTTTCTGAAAATGAGCTCAGGCTGCACTGTTGTTCCTATGGTGGAGTTAAGCAGGCAGTTTTTCTGAGCTGCTCTGGAGTGAATGAGTTAATGAACTCCTGGTAAAGCACCACAACCAAAGGCTTCTGCAGGGGCATTATTCTGGCTCCCAGTACAGGTCTGAGGCATGGCGTAATTTGGTCCAGGCTGTATCCAGTACCATGGATATTCTACACACTGAACAGCAATGTAGGCATCATTTTACGGATACGCTCAACCATTGGTTGGAGGAATTTGAGACTGTGGACATCCCACAGCTGTGCTATTATGACAATAAGAGAGTAGTTGTAAGACTTTGCTTAATATAGGCAAGACTGGTAAGCATAATGCTCTTCTGTTCTTTTCTGTACTTGCCCCAGCTGCCACTGAGCATGAGTTCAATTGGCAGTCTCATGTTGCTCGAGTGGATAGACTGAGGGAAGCAAGTAGTATGTATGTAGCACAAGAGAAGTGTTATTGCAGCATTAACAGTTAAAGATAGCTTTTTTTGGTCTTTCATAGATTTGTATTAAATTGAGCATGTATATGTATATTCCAACTGTAAAAGCAAGTATGCAAGCATTAGTATGTAATATAAACCAACTGTCAGAGTCCAATATTAGATTGTAGTCAGAGGTTGTGGGTTCAAATACCACAATTCACAACTATTCAATACTGTTATTTCTTCAGTAATATTTACATTAAATTAAAAACCCCACACCAGTGGCACAAATGCCCTGCTGTAAACTATAATCTGTATAACTGAAACACGCATATGTGCACTATATGACTCTACTGAAAATGGACATAAATCCAGTTAGACTATCCCAGTCAACAAATGTAAAATAAAATAAAAATAAAAAAATATAAATAAATATATGCACATTTCAAGTTTACTCTCAGCAATCTGTAGTATAGTGTGCATCTGTTAGGATGTTTACTTAAATGCAGTACTTCAGATAAAAGAGATGTATAATTATATTAATGCATTACATGTCACATATGATTGCACTAATTTTATCTCTATTTTTCTCTCACCCAACCCTTAGATCTCTTTTTTATTATGAGTCATCAAAATGTTTCCATGACATCCATGTGTACCACAACACTAAATGCTACACAGCGAGGTAGGCCAGCTCTAGTGGATTAGCCTGCCCCCACTCCACTGGCTCCAGCACCAATGCCTAGTACATCTGGGAACCAACCTGGTAGCACTGCCTCTGCTGCCCCTGCACTACCTGTGCCCTCAGGTAGTACTGGCCCAGAAGTTGCTGTAGTCATACCCTCTGTGAGCAGTGGTAGACGTGGTAAGTTCATCACCTGCAGGGAGATGCAAGGGATGATGTACAGGGTTGCATCATTGGTGTATGCCTACGGGGAAAGGACAGCCTGATCTCCCTCATGGTCCACAGGAGGAGGAGTCATCAAGCACTCCAGCCACCACCAGAGTAAGGGGACAGTGATGACAGTCCAGTGGGTGAGGAATTGATTCTCACTTTCTCCAAGCTTGATGTTCATAAGCCTGTCCCCTCCCTCACCCCAATCATGGTATCCCCCAACCTTTTGTACCCATCATCATCCCTGTCTCTTGTCTTGTATGTTTGCATTTGCTTCCTCACCTACCTAACTTACCTGATCCAGACATATCTATGTTCCTTACCAAAAAAAAAAAATCATCCCATACATAGCTCTTCATTTCGCACGTGTCTTATTGACACACTTGATTCAGCCTAATCGACTATACAACAAGTTTGTGTTGCTGTCACCCCTCTTTATGGAGGTGACAGTCCAAATTCAGTCAATATTCTGCACATATTTTCAGTTTACACTCTTAAAGAAATGGATAGCTATGGTTCTTTCCCATCTCCCTCCTGCACATTTCTGTATTGCTTTCCCCCTTGCTTGCTCCGCATTTCACCATTTTCCTATCTACCCCATTTTAACACCTTTAATCTCGTCAAAAAATAGAACCACACACAACACACAAGTAGCACAAAAAAGCAATGTATCCCTTCACTTTTTGGACTCAATGTTTGCATGGCGTTTCGCATTGTGAATCAATGTGCAGCAACTGTGAGCGATGGTACAATGCTACAGTTATCTCCACAGAATGCAGCTTAACCCTACTGCGCTATACCAACACACAGTGACACATGTACTGTAAAGAATTCATGTCATTGCATTATCGATGTTATTTAAAAGTATTGGATACACCTGGATTTGAAATCAGTATTGTCTGGGCTCAAAAAGAAATCTGTCAATGCATTTACACCTGCTGCCACAGAGTCAATTAAGCAGCAGGTGTGTTCCATAGACTCAATACTAACTCTCAGACTTTTTGCAATGTGGCTCACGTTTGCACACTACTGAACTATGTACAAATATGGAAAGTATTGAAAATGTGTATCTTGCATGTGCAAACACTTTTCCAACCATCGCAAAAACCTGTTGTTCGCAGCGCTATGGAAAAGTTAATGTTATTATGTATTATTGCTGTTTACTGTCCATTTCCTGTCTATGACATGGAATTACACGTGGAAACATAACTGAATGCCCTGTCTGACAATATGTCATATAGTCACAATATAGCCATGTGTTGCCTCCTCCCAAGCACTGCAACCCTGGTGTCTCAGTACTTTTTTCACACAAATATCTAGACTACATAGATTAATATCAAATGTGTGATATACAATACAAATTAATTTGTTAATAGGCATAACTAGAACTATTGACCCATAAGCCTAAAAATCCTTATCTGCAAGGTCAGCATGGACCTTATCCACGAGGACATAGGTGACCCTCAACACTCTTGCCCTCACTCACTTTGGTTTTGTCAAGGGCAGCTCTAGCTTATTAAACCTAATGGACTTCTTCGATACTGACCCCAAAGACCTGAATGAGGGATAACAGGACATAGCACCTATAATTGAGTTATCCAAAGCCTTTGACACTATCGCCATTCAGGTATCATAGAGAAAATCTCCAATCTGGGAATGAACCCATACATTACTAAATGGATAGCCAACTGGCTAACCGAAAGGACACAAAGTCAAAGTTGGGGATGTCAAAGCTGGGGACTGCACCTCCAGCACTAGACCACTTACCAGTAGAATACCAAATGGATCTGTGCTGGGCCTTCAACTGTTTGAAAGCTATTTCTCTAAAGTCCAGGCAAAGGTAGATAGCCTGTGGCACATCAAGTTTGCAGATGACTGTCAACTGGACACAAACATATAGAATCCCCCCAACTATGTTAACAATTACAGAAGGGACTGACACAGACAATGACTGCTGCTAAACTCATGGACTGAACCTTAAAGCAAAAAATGCCTCATTGTCCCCTTTGGCAATGAAGTATACCTGCTAATTATGATATACATAGCACCTCCCTAAGCTCAAACACTGTGTTGCGAGACTTGGGAACACATGTTGATAACAATCTACACTTCAGTTACTATCTGTCCATAGTGGTGAGACACACATTATACATTGCGCACCTCATACATAAGTCTATCTCATCCAAAACCAGGAAGGTCATAGCTCTGCTGTTTTCTACCCTTATCAGACCAATAACTGAGTACAATGCTGTTTTCTGTCTGTACTTCACCAGACACCTGTAGCAACTGGAAAAAACACAAAGGTTTGTGGCCAGGAGAATCCAAGGCATCCAAAACATGACATACATGGAAAGACTGAAATACCTGTCACTGTACTGAGTATCATGCAGGCTACTAAGAAGTGAACTATGCCTGGTCTAGAGAGTAGTCTCAGACCCTGCTCTACTGTAAATGCTAGACATCTGCAAATCAAATGGGACAAGAATAAGGTGATCCAGAGATTTCAACCTCGCCTGTGACAAACAGAACATGCTGGGGAGACAGATACATCTACCAGTTATTGCCACTCCTCTATAATATGCTCCCACTGCATGTGAAGGTGAAGCAGTGTTCTTCAATGACCCTAGTCAAGCAAAACATTGATAACTGAATGGGTGATTGTAAATTCACCTCTGGTGTGACACCTATGTCCCTCATAGACAGGGCCAGTTGGTGCCAGTCACAAATTTGCTCTGTAACAATGACCATCTAACTATTGCTCAATAACAGTACTTGTGTTTTTACATTGCTAGATTTGGAAATGACCTAGGGCCATTAGGCTGGTAACCTTCTATGAACTTATGCAGCCTCCCATCTGCTCTCCGACATGGCCTGCTGATGTTATCCACTATAAGTTGACCTGCAGTCTTGTAAAAGTCAAACTTGTGCCATGGTACTGGCGTAAAGAACAACTGTGGGTGTCTGTGCTTTTGCTTGACATTACAGAGAGCCTTTTACACCATGTGAGACACTTTTCTGACCATATTCCCCTCAACAGACACTGCTGATGTCATCAGCTATAAAGTGTTGTCGTAGACACTCCAGGTCAGACTACAGATGTAGCACTTGCCTTCAGTACAGAGGTCTGTAGTCTGTGTACTTAGGTAGGAGTTCTATTCTCACTGTAGTCAACTGGGGGTGTGTGAGTGTGTGTTTGTGCTCTTGCTTGACATTACAGAGAGCCTTTTACACCAGCATGTGGGATACTGTCATGACCACATTCTCCTCAACAGACACTGTTGATCTCATCAGCTATATCTGATTTGTGGACATGCACTATTCCCACCATGGCAGGGTCAGAGACTGGCCTGGAGGCCTGGCAGAAGTCACCTCATCCTATATGATACTGATTACAGTGACATGGCTTTCAGTCTATAAACATACATTATGGCATAGTTTGTAGGCCCTGTGTTTTCTTGGTGAGAAACTCCTGTATTCTCTCCAGCTACTGCATGCGACTGATGAGGTACATGCAAAAGAGAGCATTATACTCTATGATGAGGTTCGAGTACAGTACTGTCATGCAATCCTAACATCTGAATATGAAGGTGTGACTTATGATGTGCATGTCACAGGCTTTCAATACCAGTGTGGACATTTGCTGGTCAAAGTTCAGATTGCTATCTACATGTACTCCCATTGGTTGCTTCACTGTGTTTCAGCATAGCAGAACTGTTGTCAATGCTGTAATTAGCATGGAATTCTACTTTTCAGAAGGACAAAATAAAATCACCTTTCTACATTTATTTGCAGATTGTGTGTTGTCACCAATCATTTATCTCTGTTAGCCCCTCCTGTAGTATGTTATCATTAGTGAGCTCAATGACTGCACCCAGTATGCAAGAACCAGCAAACTTGGTAAGCCAAAGACCATATACTTTAGCCTGAACTGTCGGGAAATAGATTCCAAACAGTAAAGAGAATAGTGCATATCTTTTGTATGTACCTCATCAGTCACATGCAGTAGCTGGAGAAAATACAGGTGTTTCTCACCAAGAAAACACAGGGCCTACAAACTATGCCATGATGTATGTGGATAGACTGATCAGACTACAGATGTAGCACTTGCCTTCAATACAGAGGTCTGTAGTCTGTGTACTTAGATAGGAGTTATATTCTCACTGTAGTCAACTGGGGGTGTGTGCGTGTGTGTTTGTGCTCTTGCTTGACATTACAGAGAACCTTTTATACCAGCATGTGTGACAATGTCATGACCATATTCTCCTCAACAGACACTGTTGATCTCATCAGCTATATCTGATTTGTGATCAGACAAGGTTTGGCTTAATTGTTTGGGGGTAGGTATACTGTTGTAAGAAATGTGTGTGTCACTTTCTACAGAATTCCACTCAGCTGTAGAACTCACAGTCACAAGGGAAGGTTGAACAAGAGGTGACCTGAATTTTGGAGTAAGTTTACAGATAATGGCAATGTTCTGCTATTTAAGCACTTTTGTAGAGAAGCAGTCAATTTTCTAGGAGATGGCTGCTCGAATAATTAATGGGACTTGTTTAGACTACAAACTTTGGACAATACGGGTACTGGGTAGTTTTTCCTGCTAGCTCAATTGAAACAGCAGTCCGCTTCACACAACATGGCTCCATTAAGACATTCTGGTACATGCTTACAAGCCTACTGAAGGATGCTACAGCTTGTAACCTTCCTGCCAGGGTAAACCTCCCCAGATACTGTGCCCCTCGCGCTGGTCAAGACCTACAGAAATAACAGACTTCATAATCAAACTCTGCTACCTCATCCCAGCTCAGAAAAAGGACCACTGTCATCCCTGTGCTGTACTGGCCTAGGAAGCAGGAACTGTAGTTAAAAAGTATGTGTAACCTGGTCCTTATCTCCTACAACTGCAACTAATTCCTGTTTGTATTAGTTTAAGGGAGCGGTCCCTATCGGGAATACCAGCAGCCATTGTCTTCCACTCATTATCCTCTATGCCATCCATTAATCTAACCTCTAACTCTTCCCCTGGCTTTCTATTGTTTCCTCTCCTTTCCCTCCAACTCTTTCAATCTCCCCCTGTGATATCACTATTGATGTTACAAGGAATAAGCACAAGAGGGCAGGATAACATCACAACCTACCAGTTATTTTGTTCTTACAAAACAAGTCCTCAAACCTAAGTTGTTTTATTCCTGCCTCTGGTACCAACTTTACTCACCCTTGTCTCTCTGAATTTACTCTTATCTTTCTTCCCTTCTCACCACTTGTAAGTACCTGACCTCCTCGTATACCTTACTTTGAACTTACCTTACAAATCTCTGATTGTTTTCCTCACTACCTGCCTTCTTACTTCACTACTTGGCTCTACTCGCTCCGTTTGCCCTGCGGGCTCACTCTGCTCCCCTACCCTAACCCCAAATCCCATCCACCACATCAACACACTTATACCTGTCCAGTCTCTCCCACAATTAACTTGCATCCAATCAACATCCTTCCCACCCTCTGCATTTCCTGTTGCCAGTCACACCCTTACTACCTTTTTATATTTAATTACATCACTCCAATTCATTCCTGTCAATTAACCAAGGCCAATTACTATGAATATCTTCCTCCAGCAAATGACCCTACTACTCCGCCTAGCATTTACCTACCACATCACTTGTTACAACTACTCAATACAAAACAACTCTTCCTTCACCCATGAATCCACATCCATTATCTCTCCCATCCCTTCTACATACTCCCTAATGATAAGCCCCACCCTATTCAACACCACTGCCATTACCTTTACCCTTCTTAAACCCATCAACACCTACCCAAAATCTGTTATTACACACAAATACATAATAATACTGCAAAAGATAGTGAAAATACTACAAAAAATGTGAACTATTAAATGATGGAGATATCCACCCTAACCCAGGTCCTTATGATACAAATCCTCCTACTAATACACAACCTCCCAAACTAACCCCAATCAATACCAGACCAGCAAATAGTCTACTCCTTCTAAATCTAAATATCAGGAGCATCAATAAAAAGATACATGAGCTTCATACTCTAATCTCACAATATCTCCCAGATATAATCAGTTTAGCAGAAACATGGATAAAACCAATTACCAAGGATACAGAGATCCTACCACCTGGATACAGTATCCTTCGGCAAGATAGACTAAAGAAGAAAGGTGGAGGCATTGCTCTACTTTATAAAAATACACTATCCATAGCTAAAACTGAGTTGACTTTACCTCCCCCTTGGACAAGGCAGAAATACTCTTAACTAAGCTCAAAATAGGTATCAACAAAACTATCAACTTAGTAACAGGTTATATCCCCCCAGGCAATAATATCCCCATCATGGAAAATTTACTACAATGGCTATCACAAACCTTGCCACAAGAAACTATTCTATTAGGGGATTTTAATATTGACTGGCTCACATGCTCTTCCCAGGCTCCCACTAATCATATCAACCTACTTACCTTCTCTCAACTAATCAAAGAACCCACTAGAGTCAACAAAAATAGTAAAAGAGAGACACTTTTAGACTGGATTTTACTAAACAAAATACCTTGCTCATATTTAGCAAGTACCCTTCCTGACTCACTAAGCAACCATCAAACTACCTTCCTACTCAAATATAACTCCCAACACCTCCAAACCCCCATACTCCAAACAATAAGAAACAAAAACACTTCAACTTACCAAACTTCTTACAAGATCTAAAGCTCTATAACTGGTCGCAACTGTATTATCTACCCCTAGACGAAGCTATCAAACACTTTAACTCTACCTTCCTAGAGATACTAAATAGGCATGCCCCTGCAAGAACTACCAGAGTTAAATCCAAAACAGTTCCATGGTTAACAAGGGAAACAAGGCAAAAAATAAAAGAAAGGAATATAGCCTGAACAGCCTGGAGGTCCAACAAAAACCCAGGAACACAGCAAGCATACCAACAGATAAGAAATCTAACTAAGAAACTAGTAATGCAAGATAAAATAAATTACTTTATAACCCATCAAACCCAATGCTCGAAAAATCCAAAAAAATTCTGGGCAGGCTTAAACATGTTACTACACCCTGGAAAAAACACTATCCCACCCCCAACAACAGGCTTAACAAAAGAAAACATAGCTGAATCATTTAACTCATTCTTTACGGAGACTGCACTTGCCCTTGGCCAAAACCAAACCTATACAAATCCTACAAGTGCCCTCCAAACCTAACAACAGTCCCACATTTAAGCTACAACCCACCTCAATCTCCTATATAAGAAAACCACTATCTCAACTAAAACCAACAACACTAGGAGCAGATTCCCTCCCCAATGAATTCTTAAAACTAGCAGCAAATGAAATAGCTAAACCAGTCTCAATCCTAACAAACCGATCCATCTCAGAAGGTTTAGTACCCTTGATCTGGAAAACTGCCTATATCATAACCCTACATAAAGGGGGAAATTCTTATGACATATCTAACTACAGACCAACAGCAATATTATCCCCACTTGCTAAAATATTAGAAAAATGTATTCACATCAATTAATGACACATCGTATTGATCAAGAGCTCATATCTCATACACAGCATGGGTTTCGGCTAGGACATAGCACAACCACCACCCCGCTAGCATTCATAGATATCATTAATCACAATAGGAATAATGGTAAGCTTTCTTCAGCCCTCTTCCTAGACCTATCATAGGTTCATAGGTTGGTACTAGGCCTATACAAGCCTAGCCATAACAATTCCCTGGCTATTTCTTCCCACACTATTTACTTCCCTGGACCCCTGTCTAGCAGGGTGACTGACGTGATCCCCGGGGTGAATTTCCTTTCTCCCATCCAATCGTCAAGGTTCCTTTTGAAGAGGACCAAAGAGGCACTCTGCTTGACATGTATGGGCAATCTATTCCAGAGTCTGGGGAGTCTGTGGGTCAGGAACCTATCCTTAAAAGCATTGCTCCCTACACAGACAAATGCACACATATCCATACTTGCCATGTTTGGGAATAGAACTCTTACCTAACTAGTATATCATACTACAGCATTATGCAGTTATAGGATGTGCTACAGAGGCATTTGATATGGTTAACCATGAAAAACTAATCTCCCATCTTGTATATCTAGGCTTAGATAACTTATCAGTCTCCTGGTTTAAAAACTACCTCAACAACAGACAACAGGCAGTACTGTGGAATAATAACTTATCTCCACTCTTACCTGGAACACTCGGAGTACCTCAGGGATCTCTACTGGGCCCCCTGCTGTTCTCAATTTTTACAAATAATCTCCACTCAGTTGCAAAAAGTTCAAGCCTTATACAATACGCAGATGATTCAACTATAATATGTAGCGCCCCTACTTTACCAGACCTCCACAAAAAGACCCAGGATAACTTTCACTCAGTGGAAACATGGCTCACTGAGAATGGCTTGATACTCAAACCCAAAAAAAAACAAGCTCCTGCTATTTCATCCCTCAACTATAACTGCCCCCACCTGCACCTTTACTATCCACTCAAATAACGGTACCCCATATCACCTGAAGCCCATACAAAACTACTAGGTATTACTATTGACAACAAGCTCAAATTTGATGTACACATTAATCTGGCCATTAAAAATACTAACAAAAAGCTAGGTAGCCTCTACAAACATAAAGCATTCCTGACCCATAATGCTAGAACTACAACTGCACATACACACCTTCTCTCAACACTACTGTATGCCTCACACATCTTGATTAACTTATCCAAAACAGAAATCAATAAAATGACAACCTGCTATAATCAGATAGCCAAATTTTCCAACAACAGCTCCTAAAGCAATTGGGCTGACTTGAACTACCAAACTTACTTATTCATAGTCAGCTGGTTACTACTCACAAGCTACTCTATCAACAAAATATATCACCTTCACTGGCTAACATTGTCCAACAATATTAATGTCCTAGGCAACTCCGCTCAACTGACAAATTACAGTTAGCTGTTACTAGATCCAACAACCATGCTGATGACTCCGTTTACTCTTCTTATGTGGCCAAAATCTGGAACTCCCTGCCTACATCCATATCCCTGATAACCTCCCTACCTACATTTAAAAAAGCTATCTACAACTACCTCAGCAACAAATGGCTATGTCCCTGTTCAACTCCAGACTAATACCTGATCCACTCCAGTACTTTTGTAACTATTGTCCTAAACTAGAGTCCTATCTGTTACCTGCATATAAATGTATACCACATCAGAGGTATGATGACATACATGTAACAGTGTTAGTATGAACAATGTAAAACTGTTTATTGACTATTGTAAACTGTATCTGTCTGTAGTTTATACCTATAAGTGTCAATAACTAGATACCCTAATGGATCTAGATGAAATATATACCCAAGTTTGCCTGTATGTTCTGTAAAATTGTCTCTTTGGAGCTTTTCTCCCTGGGCCTCCACTGAAAATGGACATTTATCCAGCTGGACTATCCTGGTTAACAAATGTAAAATAAATAAATAAAGCACCAAGTACAGATCCCTGGGTTATGCCAGTGGTGACAGCTCTACTGGTACAGGTTGATTCACCAACCTTCACAGTATGTGTTCTATCAGTGAGCCAATTGGTTACCCAGTGAACGATGTAAGGGTTAATCCCCAGCTGGGAGAATTTCTCAATGATACCTGCATGGGGGGTTGTGTCAAAACCCTAAGCCAGATCAAGATAGGCAATGTGGATTGTCTTACCTTCATCCAGGCCTATCACACACAATCAATGGGCTGTGACATCACATATCACCTTCCTGATATGGTTGACTACACACTTCAACATACCCTCTACATGGACAATGTTCCATTAGAAGGGTATACATCAACATGCATCCATCTCATTTGGGGGGCAGCACCAGATATGCATGCATAGACACATCCTGATTCTCCTCAACTGTGAGGGAGACCAACCTGTCATCATGGACCTTTTCTAAATGGACACTAGTAATATCCTGGCTATTTGCAACAGACCTGTATGAGTTGTTAATGCTACATCATGTCTGTTACATCTGATAAATGTCCTCAAAGAGGTCATCAAGGGGATTCATGATGACAATATAATCATCCTGTTGAATTTGACCAGGCCAAGGCATTTGACACAAATCTCCACTGAGGTCTTCAATCAACATTGTCAGATGTGGCCATAAACAGCCATATCACCAAGTGGGTAGACCAGTGGATGACATACTTGTCAATTAACTATGTTGACGTGTAAAGTGACCTAAACCTCAGGTCCAGTGATCAAGTCCATACATCAGGGCTGCTGCTAGGCCCTTTCCTGTCCATTATTTAAGTGATGGACATCAAAGATGACATACACATCCTGTCTCCAAACAGCTGCCTGAAGAACTACAAATTGTGAACAACCACTGACTCCAGCTGTGATATTAGTATAACACAGACAGTATCAATACACACCAAAGATTGCTGCCACAGCCATGACAACACCTGCAATGACCAGAAAAAATGGAGGAATTAGTTATGTCAGGAAAACAAATACACAACCCAAGTATAATGTGGATATCACACCCTATAATCAGACCAATAGGTATGGTACTTGTGTCCTTGGGTATATGGTAAGTGGAACATTCACCAGCATATGGTCCCAGTGGTAACTACTCCCTTGTATGTAAGACAAGTACAGAGTATATGGAGGACATCCACATCAGAGGCCATAATAGCTCCATAGTTCCCAGCCTTCATCACACCAATAACTGAATAAAATGCACCCTTCCTCATGTACCTCCCTACACATTTTACACTGATGTGTAACACCTTTGTTGCAGTGAGCTGTCAAACAGCTTATTGGCCATACCTATCTATTCTTTTTGTGATGTAAACATTACTGCCTGATGGTACAGAACCCCCATCCAATTGTCACACCAGATGCATGTGTGCCACCTGTTCTGGTGATGCACACAATACATACATAGGTGTTTGATAACATTAACAACATGGATAACATTCGTGATAGTGTGGATTGTGTCATATATACATGCCATGCACACCAGTCAACTAGCCTGTATTGCTCCTAATGTCACATACAGGTATAGCAGTGGCCCTCCTAACACCATCAGCAGATGTTACAGTGCCAGGAAAGTGTGTGTGATTACCCTCATAGACTGCGGACGTACCACAACAGTTGTACAAGTGTGTTTGTGCAGAATCATCTTTGATCACTCTAAATCACATATGTTATGTCAGAGTCATGGGATTACTTGTGGTACTAGTCTGATACTGTCCATGATTGTGGTTGCTTCTTTTAATGTTGTCCATGAACCTTTACCTGTGCTCCATTTGCTGCATACCTCTGCTAAGATTACACTCATATTCAGGCAAATCAGTTTGCACAGCTTCACAATATGCACCCTACCCCAAGTGCATGTAACATCCCTGACAGATGTCCTCTGCATTATTCATGTAAGGATTCATGTAAGGATACTTACCTCACACAGACATCCTCCCCATTGTTATGCCACCTTGTGTGACAGTCACATAATACACATTTTCACTGTGCAGTCCCTACTGTACCATATGGATATGTGATTGGTGCTGCTGCTACAATCATCTTCCACTGACATGCCCTCATCTGCTGTACATTAGGTTGCTACACTTGTCTTCTTTCCCTGTGTTCATTCCTACAATTCATCTGTATGTACCTATTCAATACACACACTTCCCAAGTGTTTATTTTACATGACAGTCCATGTACCCTTACAGATTATTTATACATCTCCAGTACAGAATGCCAGGAATGGGATTTCGCAATACTCTGCACTGTAGATACACTGTCCTGTACTGTGTTTGGACCATACACTTAATATTCAAACCTCTCAACTCTCCACATTTTCACAGAATGTCCAGATGTGTTCCTTATCAAATTTGTGTGTTTCTGCCACATCACTAGGATGATCTCAGGACTGATGTAACTCAGTAATTACATACATTTGAGTTTCAGACTTCAAATACTTCAGAACATATATCTTAACACAAACCCCAGTTGTTCTAGCACATTTCTATAGGGCAAATATGTCAAATATGTCCCCATTTTTGGGTCAGTGTCCCCCATTATGTTGGCCTTTGTCCAAATGTCTTGCACTAAGAGATTGAGAACTAGCTGTGAAGCCCTGATGATCACTGTGACATTCTGCACAAAATTGCAGACCTTCAGTGCTCTGATTTAAACAGGAGTGCTATCCATGTTTGCTTACACAGTTTTCTGACTAGCAACACTGTTGCCGGCCACAAAACCTCACTTATTTACATTTAAATGACATGCATGGCATGAATATGCAATGAGCATTGCTGCTCACCATGCATCAATGAGCACACATGCAAACTCTGTGTTAGCTTCTCAGGAAACCAACATAGAGTTTATTGAATGTTTAAAATCTAAAATCATCCTAGTGATGTGGCATAAACCCACAAATTTGATAATGAACACATCTGGACATTCTGTGAAAATCTGGAGAGTTGAGAGGTATGAATGGGAACATTTAAAATCTAACAGTGGGCTGATATTTCAGTTCAATTTACACTATCACATTTCTGTTTTTTTTTTGCTTTATCAAGTAACATACAAACCAAAAACAGAGGTAGAGACGTGGCTCATTATGAACATGGGAAGTAGATCTACTTTTTTCACAAGATTTTGAGGATAAATACATTCAAACTCATTTAGTTACACTGAAAATGAAGGACGGAGATACCTGAATCGTGGCCCTGAAGTGCTCCCTCCAAGCTACTTTTCACTAATGCTTGAAAAAATCTTTAACAAGGACAGGTGACATTACTTTCTTTGGGGATCTGAACCTACCATGCAGATCCCAGAATATTAGGACGACTGATAATTTTAAGTTTTGAACAGCCTGAAATTAAAATATTATACCATGGCTCCCTACTCTTTCTAATCTTCAGTGACATCCTTGATTTTCCTGCAAACATTCACTATATTGATCATGTATTTCATGATATTTGAGACAAAGTAATGATGGTTAAAGTTATTAAATAATTCCAGGTATTACAAGGTTACAGGTTTTTTTATATATTAACAGAAATACTCTTGAATATATAAAACATTTTTTTTTATATATTAACATAAATACTTTTGAAGCCGTGGTGGTACAGCGGTAGCATTGTTGCCTCACAGCAAGAGGTTCTCCTGTTCGATTCTTGGCTGGAGTGCCTTCTGTGCGGAGTCTGCATGTCCTCCCCGCAGTCGAGTGGCCTCCGAAAGACATGTGTGAATGGGTGTGCCTTCGCTGAAGGTTAGGCATCGAGCTGGCAACTCGGCACCATAAAAATCAACTGCCAATCATTAGCGGATCGGAGTTCTGCTGTGGCGAAGCCTAACCGGGAAAAGCCGCAAAGACAACAGAAATACTTTTATTCCAATAACATTCAAAATAAATCTATTCTCATTAGTTATAAAGTATTAATTGATTTTGGCCTTTTGAAACTGATTATTTTTAGCTGGGTCCCTGATTTTTATGAAAGAAGGTTGAGAGATATGCATCACACTAAAACCTGCCATGTTTAACAACATACTAGATGTAGTACTGATAAAGCCTTATAAATGGAAACTTACTTAGCATTACCCAGCACACTACAAAAAAGTAAATAACCCTGTATAGAGCTCAAGACTATCTAGATTTGCATGACATGAACTACTTGTATTCACCACAACAAGTGACTTAGAACAGCAGTTCTTTTCTCCAGTGATGAATCAGACATTAAAAGTTTGGCAATGGTTTAACATCTTTAGGGAATCTGAACTACATAAGGCCTTGAGAGAATTCAAGTATCTATTAGACATGAGAGACACATCTGACCCCATAAGTTGTCAAGGTAAATAGCAAAGAAAGAAATTATGATCAGAGAATCAGTAAGGAAACAAAGGTTCTTATACACAAAGACTGCATATAAGAAGTATTGAAGTAATAAAATAAACACCTGGCAGAGAATATAAAGCTCTGTAGAAAGGACAGTGTTCACATTAGTTTTGACAAGAAGAATTAAAAACAGAAAGAAGCTAGGCGAATGCGCCAAAGAGAACAGTGAAGGACTCTCAGTCCTATTAAATTGGATGAACTAGAAACAAAGTAGAGAAAGATACATGAGAGATGATACAAGACTGGTTAATAAGATTATTGCCTATGACTAAGGCAAAAACTGATATCAGATCAGGGGTCTTGCAATTATAAGCCTTAAGAGTAATAAAGGTGGTGTTTATGACAATTTAACAGAGTTGGGAGCTAAGAAAAGGCACTGAACTTGTCTTCTGGCATTGTACTTGTCTTTGTTGCCTGTTTTACAGATCTCTCTAGGAAATCAAATGTGCAATATCTGAATCGAAGAAGGCAATTATGACCTTAGTCTATAAGGGCAAGGAATCCAAAACAAAGGCCGGCTGTTAAAGTATGACAAGCTTGTTATGCGAAAAATGCATAACCTTTGGAAAATACTCTAACTTAATAACAGAGTAGCTTAGAATTAGTGGAAATGTTAATATTTCAGTTTGCTTTTTGCAAGGACCTGGGAGCTACATTTAACCATCTTGACATATAGAACTACATTGTCAGAACTAAAGATCTTGGCCTTCAAACAGAATTAAACAGTTTCTTTGACACTTTCAGATATATTGTATTATTATAAAAGCACAAGAATGTGGGCTTGGAAGAGAATATCACTGAGTAGATACAGGACTAGTTGGGTTTGCCTAAGTAACCACTAAGGTTCAATCAATTACTTGGGTGTGGGGTTCCCTCGAGGTTAAAGTCTCTAGCTCCACTACTGTTTTATATTTTTAAGAGAGAAGTAAACTTACCTGAATCAGTTATAATTTATAAGAATGCAGGGTTCAGTGTTGGCTCCTCTCCTCTTTAGCATATACTTCTTGACAGTCAAGGCCAGCATCAAGGGCCTCTGGCCGACTAAGTTACCTTACAAAAGCAATTCTTATCCTGAAAAATTGGTTGAAGCAAAGTTTTCTAGTTCAAAATGTGGCTTACATGATGATTTCTACTTACATATAGGTGTCAGAGTTGATAAACATTTAAGTTTTAATGGACTTCCAAGATGATTGTACACTGATCAACAGGTTGATTAGAGATCTTCCTGTGTGAAAACAAAAACTTTGGAAAAAAGCCAGCAAAAGCAATTTATTTGGGTAAAAGTCAGTTACTGATTATTCACTGGAATATGTGTATGTCAGCAAAGAAGAAGATATTTGGAGAAAGCAAGAGAAAAATTAACTAAAAAAATGAAAAAAAATCTGTTTTGCTGGCTCACTTCTCTATAAACTGGAAATACTACATGACCCTAAACTTGTAAGCCCAGAGATTCCTGGACTTTGTAAACACAAACATCCTGGACCAGACTGTCCATATACTAAGTAGGGGAGCAAACATATCGGACTTGGTACTCACAAACATGGGAGAATGCTGCAGACCCCCCCCCCCCGTGTAGTGTCCTGTCAAAGTCAGACCACAAAGGTGTCTCATTTGAAATAAAAATCAAGTCTTTAACCCCAGCAAACCCTATAACAGCTAGGAGATATTTCAAGGCAAACTACTTGTTATTAAGCAATAACCTGACTTTCTTTAACTATGTCTGAAACCTCAAAGGCCGTACATAACAGTGTGCAGAAGTGGTTACAAATGGAGCCATGTTCCTGAAGCTGGGAGATGCAACAAATCTAATGGCTAACAAATACAGCTCAAATTTTATCCCCCCCTCCCCCTGCTGCCCCAAAGGAAATACCATCAAACATAGCCCAACTATCATGAGACAGCAAGTCTTAGAAGCACTCTCTAAGAACAAGGGCAAGCTTCAATAATATCCCAGGATGCCCCCTAAATATCCTGAAATATGATCTGTTAGGGCCAGTGGAATCACTATTTACCTATATACTCTGGACAAGCTTTGTGTCCTGCAAAGGGAGGACTGCAACAGTCATCCTGCTGCACTAGGGTGGTTCATCAACAGACCTTGGGAAGTACATATCCATACATCTGACTAGTCTTATATGCAAAGTCACAAAAAGAATTCTCATGGAAATGATTAATAACAACATAGGAAGCTTTCAGACACTGGACCAATTTGTCTTTGTCAAGTGCTGACTTTGTCTAATCAACTTTGATGGAGTTTTTTAAATAAGTCTCCATGACTATGGCATTTGATACAATACCCCACTTGGGGATTGAAAAAACTCAAAGAATTAACCATAGACTGTTATGTTATGTGATGGATAGCCAGATGGCTCTCAGACAGGACCCAGGAAACTAAGACTGGGGAGACAACTTCCACTAAGAGGCCAGTCACTAGCAGAGTCCCTCTGGGCTCAGTGTTGGGGCTGCTCCTCTTTAGCATGCACTACTAGTTAAGGCCACCATCAAGGGTCTCTGGCTGATCAAGTTTGCAGATGCCAGTAAACTAGGGGCAGTCACGGTATCCTCCCAAGACACTAACATTCTACAAGAAGGACTAGCACAGACAAATGACTGGTGCCAAAGCCATGGCCTAAATCTCAATGTAAAAAAATTGATAATAATATCCTTTGGGAAGTTGGTCACCTTAGGAAACTGCTTCATTGATAATACTCCCCTGAGAGTAGACCCACTAGTTGGGGACTTGGAAACATATATAGATAGTAATCTCGCCATTGAACAAGATGTGTCCATGGTAGTAAGGAAATCCTTCAGCGTTGCTCAACTTTTAAATAAGGTCATGGTGTCTAGGTCCAGAGAGGTCACCATTCCTCTGTATTCAGCCCTCATCAGACCCATTATTGAGTACAATGCCCCCTTTGGTACGTACCTGAGCAGACACATGCTGCAAATGGAATGACCACAGAGATTCCTCACAAAAAGAATACAGTGCATTAACAACATGTCCTCTGCAGATCATCCCAAAGCCTTATCTCTGTATTCTACTTCCTATAGATAGCTGACAGGTGATCTAAACCTGACATAAAAATCATTATTGATCCCGAACCGATGAACCTTCTGCATAGCCACAAAACCAATAGCATTAAAGTTACTCCATCTAAGGACTTAAACCTTGCTTGTGACAAACAGAACATGTTGGAGGGACATGTACATGTCTCAGAGAATTTTCCTTCTCTGGAACATGCTATCCATCAATTTGAAGCAGAGCCCTTCCCTGACCATATTCAAACATAACTTGGACCATTAGGTAGGAAATTCTTAAATTCACCCCTAGTCTAGCATCTATGTCTCTAAGGGATAGAGGCAGCCTGTAATTTATGCTCCAGCTGGCATATACCCCTAAAAATAACCTCTAAGGCAATAAAAACTTGCAGGATTTACTTGGGATGCATGGCTAGGCTTATAAAGGCCCCCAGTGGTTGTTAGCTTAGTATAAACCTATGAACATGTGACCCTATGGTGGAGAAGCTTGTAGCTGTATTCATCAAAACGCACTTTAGGTTTTAGCCTGAGTAAAGGAGATGGCTTTAAGTAATTTAGGGGAAAAAACAATTCTAATGTATTTAGAGGCATACTGGTATTCAACATCAGGGTTTATTAACTGAAAGTACACACTGTGTCTATGTTCCAAATTTGGTGATGTGAAAGAAGCCAAGACCTGTATCAGTAAGGATGTGGTTATACTGACAGAAGGAGCTGCTTTTGAGAAAACTGTGACAGAAGGGGAAGCTATTATAAACAGGGAAAACCAGAATGCTCATGAAAATTGATTATTCACTGTACACTAGTCAGAAAAGAAGCGAGGTTATCTTGCAATCAGAGGATGCTGACAAACAGGTGTAAGGTTCAAGATACTTCAAAATATCTTCTTCAGAATACTTTTTTTTTTTCAGAAGGAGCAAACATTTTGGATACAGAACTGGTGTAGGAGAAAATAAAAAAAAGTTTACCCAGCAAAAAGTGAGCCAGCAAACTGAAAGGGATTATGCTTTTCATTCCTCTGGCAATGGCACAGCCCATAGACAAAACCTGACAGGATACTTTTTCCAGTGTTCCAAAAGAAATTGAATGAGCAACAAAAAAGCTCAGGAGCTGACTAGAAAAAAAAATAGAATGCCTTGTACTTAAACCACAGACCAGTGTTGGTTGGTCTAGATTATGAAGAAGAAAGTCAGCGAGAATGTGAAAGCAGGAAATAAAATGGATGCACTGTAAAGTCTCATTTCCACAAGATGCAGTTTGGGCTTCTGTAAAAAGTAAATAGAAAAAAACAAACTTTGGAAGTTTGCGGACTGTGTTAAACTGGTGTAATTTCCACACTGTTATTAATGTTTAGAAGGATAATGAGAAAGAACTGAAGATGCAACTGTAAATAAAGAAGATACTTTTGCTAATAATACATGTATTATAAATTAAGTGGTGCATGTTACAGTGTAAAGGAGTTGTATAAAGTATGCAGAGGGACTTCAACTGTGAAGTGGGTCATATTAGTGACTGCTACTAATGCAAGTGATGTTAAAGTAAGGGAGTACATTTTCAACTGTAATGACGTGTATTTACTGAAATGTGTTTAGGGATTATAACAAATAACTATTACTATTGTAACAGGTCTATGTCATTATTTTGGGCTGCTTGTAGGGAACTGAACATGTGTGTATTAAATTATGGTGGTTTCAATGGTGTTATGCATATAGATGGAGGTGTACACTAATCAAGTAAACATATAGTTTTCTAGCATTTGAGATGAGCTGTCATACAAATGCAGTGTTATATTGCTGGTCTTTTTATCTATCAGCAGAAATTTGTAGGTACAGACAAACAGTGTGTATGTATAGGCAATTAATCATAAAATCACTGAACAATGAGTGTTCAGGCATCTGTATAGGAAAACAGTAAAACTAGCACTTACAGGAGAAGTGACAAGCATTTCAATGAAAATAAATGAAGTCTGATACGCCAAAGGAAATACAAGCAAATGCAGTACTAGTAACATTTTGGTGTAATTCACAACAATGCAAAATCGATTCATTAGTGATAGCCAGGCATTCTTTTTTAAGGCCAAAACTCAGTTAACTGAAAGTATGCCTGTTGTTTTTCATATCTGATAGTGAAGTTTAGATGGGACAAGAATGGATGGTCTGGGTGCTGGATGAAACAAGCTTTAACATACATTTTCAGCATGATTAAACTTAACTTTAGAATGGGTGAAGCCTGTGGGTGTAGTTGTTTGCCTGGAGCAAATGTCACTAAATGAAGGGGGTATCTTTCATTTTTGGCAAGTATATATAGTCGCGCATGTTTGCTGTAAGGTAAAAGGGGCTGGGGTTAAAAATGAAAATGTACATTTTTTTTTCTTTTTGAATATTTCTTTTGAAGAAAAAAAAAAAAAACTCAAGTAAAATGTGACAGATCCAAACAGAGATAAGAAGCTGTGATTGCATGCAAGGTCACCCTGCTAAATATAATGTGTGCATGCAAGCTGAAAGTTGGACACATATATTCAAAAAACTGTCATGTAGAATATGTGAAAGCAACAGCTACTTATCAGAATGACTCGTCAATTAATTCATGGACTGTGTATGGCTTGGTAAGTATGAACATTATATTAAGAAGTGTAGGGTACAAATACCAATTTAACAGGAGACACACAAAGAGCATGTGCATTTAGTAAATAAAGAATTTCAGAATCATTACTCAGCAGAATATCAGGGACAAAGGAAGAGGGGAAGGTGTAATGATAGTGATTGCAAAAGGGGTTCCAAGAATGACAGAATAGGAGAAGAAAGACAAAAATGGTAGATCTGTGGTAATAGTGGGTTACCGATAGGAAAGGATTATTACACTGACATGTATATTCCACCTACAACTACTACTAAGGAACTTAAAGAGAATTATGTGAGAGGTAATTAGCCTCCAGCAGGGAATATTATTCATGAGTGGAAACTGGAACTTAATATGTAATAGTGAAGATGTATCAAGGTATAACAAAGAAAGGTAGATTTAGGAAACATATTAGAATATTGGGGATGGAAGATATGAAATTACTAGCAGGACCACCAGAAAATTTACATATTTTTCCTCAAGATACAATAATTGGTTAGTCTGGACAGAAATTATATTTTACAGGAGAATGGGTATTTAGCTGAAAACTTTAAAACACATCCAATAACTATTTCAGATCATGTCCAGGAAAGACAAAGATAAAGATGCAGGTACTCAAGTAAAAATGTGACACTGGTACTTTCCTACTAGTTTATTAAAAAGACAAGAATTTAAGGACTGCGTAGTAAAACCATTCAAAAGTTGTTAGGCATATGAATTATCAAAGGTCTAAGTATTGCAGATGAACTGGGTGTGTCAAAGAACAAGAAGAGGAGCAATTGTTGAGTGCTAAAAGGGAAAAGGGGAATATTTGGATAACATACATGACTTTAGAAAGGTTGCTGTTAAACAAGTATTTTGACAACAACCCCAGAACACAAAACTATTAGCACAATGACCTGGGAAACAGAAAACAGAAAGGGGTGTTCCCAAAATGGGTCTACATTGAAACATCGAACGCTGAAAACAGCGAACGATGTTTCATTGACACATTTTCAGCGAAAGCTCAAAATGTCGAAACCAGAGGACAGTGATTTCTTTCCTAGGGAAAGAAATCGCAGTTCCAACCAAAAAAAAAAAAAAAAACATTAAACACTTCCAAACACATACACACATACCCTAACCCTAATTATACCTCCCCCCGAAAAAAAACAGTAAACAACTATATACACATATGCACATAACCCAATCATACATCTAACGGAAAAAAAAAATGTAAACATTTTAAAACATATACACTACCTTGACCCGCACCCTAACCCTAAGGTCAGTAACTTTGCACATTTACAAAAACAGTTCCAAACACATACACACTTACCTTAGCCCTAATTCTACCCCACCCCCAAAAAAAAAGTAAACAGCTGAAAACACATACACACATAACTCAACCATACATCTAACGCAAAGTAAAAAACAGTAAACAATTTCATACACATGCACTTACCTTAACCTGCACCCTAACCCTAACGTCAGTAACTGTTGCACATTCACGCTCGGGAGCTATACCGGACAAGGGACCACACTACACTGCAAAACACAGCAAAGCAATGAAGCGGTCAAGCGACTTCTTTCCCAGGGAAAGAATTCACTGAACAGCCGCTTCGCTGTTTTGCCTGTTTGCCCTATATGTGTCGACGAAAACGCATTTGACAAAATGCATTTTCGTCATTCTGATAGCACCCCCCCCCAAAATTATGGAGCATAAAACTAGGAAAATAATCAGATGGCCTATAGAGGTATTAAAAATATTTCAGAAATTTTATGAAAACATGTATAAAGCAGAAGAATGCGGACACACACAAAAAAAGACACAAATGGAAATATTTATGGAAGACTTAAATATGCCGTTTGAGGAAGATGAAGTTCAAGATATAATAGCCAAGATGGAATGAAATAAAAATTATGATATATAATCAACCAACACAGAAGTCTCCACAAACAGATGACATTCCTGTGGAAGTTTGGAAGTTAACAGAGACGAGAAGTAATACAGATCTGGAAGGTTAAGTTTAACAATATTTTAAAAGAAGGGGCTGTACCAGTATCTTGGAAGAAAGCTGTGGTGGTTATACTGCCCAAAGACCCTTTACATTCAACTTCATATAGAACAATTTCAATGTTTAACCATGACTGTGAAGCGTTTATGTCTATACTAGCTAAGAGAATACCTAGGGTGCTGCCAAAACTGACAGATATGGATCAATATGGTTTAAGGAAGGGAGATAAACATTTGACATCAACATAACTATGAAGATCCAGGGGGAAACAGAGTGCAAGAAGACCCTGCTATTGTTGGTGGATCTTGATACAGTGAAGGCATTCAGTAAAGTTAGTTGGGATTTTTGAGTAGGACAATAGCAGCATTTGTTCTTTCCTAATAGAAACATGGGGTTAACTCGAAAGCTATACGAAAGACCAGAGGCAAAAATCAAGGTGGGAGGGTTCACCTCTAACTAGTTTGTTTGAAAAGTGTAACACAGCGGGGGGGGGGGTCTTCTTTCCCCTTTGCTATTTATCTTATAATCAGAGTCACTGGCAAAAAAGGGATTCACAAATTCAAGGGTATAACTGATATGGTACTCAAGAAAATTAGCCTTATTTGCCAACAGTATTATTTTGTACTAGATAAATCCAGAAAAGGGTATTTCACTGTTGTGGAACATTAAGTTTTAGGGTTTTTTTCAGTATGTAAAATAAATGAAGATAAAACAAAGGCTATAGTGGCAAACTGTATTTGTGCACACAAATTGGTTCAGCAATACCCACTTTTATAGGGACATAAAATTTTGGATGACTGCCCTTAAGGAGAACAATAATGACCGTGCAAAATAATATATTTACAAAGTAGCAGAAAGCATGTGAGAACTAAGCCAACATGGGAATGGAGAACGGAGAGTTTACCAATAGGGGTGACTGCAAGAGAGGCACAGAAAATAGGCAAGAGGGAACTGGAACCTGTTGGAGAAAATCAGAAAAGGAGCTTCAGTGCAAATAACTAGGGAAGGAAAAGTCATAAAGGGGATGATGTCAAACAGAAATCTGGACTCTGGGTTGGAGACTGCGTTTCCTACCTGGGAGTTAAAATGGAGTACCAGCAAACAGAAAAGGACAGGTTTGGTTGAGTTCATAGTCAAGTCTAAAGCAGAATCTGCAGTTAAAAAGGGATAACTATAAAATAATGCATGATAAGTATAAGAACCAATCAGAAGAGGTTAGAAAAGATTGGTAGATGAGAATGGAAAAGTAATCTATAAAAGAACAATGGGGGAACATTTCTATGGCTCTCAAGTACTCAACAGATTCTAGAAGGTTTAGGACTTTTGCATGGAAGCATTTGTATACATTTTTTTATATCCCAAGATGTTTTTTCCACTGGTAAACAACAATTATTAGAGATGTGATGGGAAAAACAGAGGTACTTGGGAACATGTTTTTACACAATATAACAAGCTGGTAGATTTTAAAAATTCCATGCAGGTTACTTTGTCAGAAATGTTGGAGAAGCAAATTACTGTAACTAAGGAAATGGCTCTTCAGAGCTGGGATTTAGAACCTAAATCGCCTAGACATAGTAAGCCTCTGAGCAGCCAAGTGCTCCGGATTGTGTGTAACAGTCTATATTTGTGATTGATTTAGCCCACTGTTCTGCATTGAACAGCTGTGGCTCCACTTTGCAAATTTTGACTGGCTCCTATATCGCAGTTATAGCCAATTGGCATCACGGTATACGAGCCAGTCAAGTAAGTTACTTCTTCAAGAAAACGTCAATGGTGACTACACTTATACACTTAGATTGCTGGAAATTTAAGTACAAACAAGAAACCGCACTCTAAATGTAGTCGTCAAAGAGAAACATTCTTGGGACTTAGCGGAGCGGATTGTAATCCATTTGAGACAACTTCGGAAGTTCTCTCAGGTACTTACGCTGATGGATTTAATTTCCTCTTCTGGCAAAAGGCTAAAATTCTGTATTTACAGCCATAGTAATAAAAGGCTTTTGGACACTGTATAACTTTGTGCTTTTGTAGACTAGTGTAGTGCCTGTATCACAGACTTATATTCCTCGGGCCTGAATAAATAATCACAGAACTAACTACTTTCTCTGAATATTGCACACCCTAGACTTTAATTTGTTTTGTACACCTTACTTGTTGGCATAGCTCACTCTGATCCTTTCAAGGGTCTGCTCCACCCGGATCTATTAGCAACAGTATGTTTTCCTGGTGCTAGAAGGCATAGCTTGCAACTGTCCAGATTTTTGCAGAACTACCAGATTTTTGGCTTACATTTTTGGTCTGTTCCTCATAAAATTTGATGTTTTCTGGCAAATCACTGGGATGATATACCTCTCAACTGTCCAGACTTTTGCAGAATGTTTCATATTTTTGGTCTGTTCCTCATAAAGTTTGCAATTTTCTGGATTTTTGTGGCTAAATCAGTGAGTATTTAATTCACTAAATAAAGAAAGGGATTTGAGTTTCAGACTTCATATCTTTCAGAAAATGCATGGTTATGTGGATAGTGATGGACTCATAACTATAGGTATATTAAAATTCAACAACAGAATATGGACTTTAGTGAATTTATATTGGTTCCCTGGCATGGGGGTAGGATTAGCTAAGAAGCACTTAGACCTCATTACAACTACCTCTAAAGGCAATATAATAGTAGGAGGTGACCTGAATTGTATTACAGATGTCACAGAAACCACAAATAAGAAATCCCCCCTGACTATCATCCACAGCTAAACTATTAAAAAATGGATAAAGACATTTAAACTAAGAGATGTTTATGATACTATAGGATCTAATTCATTACTTTTCTCACATCAGGACTATAGACATGGAACCCAAACCAGAATTGATAAAATATATGTTTCTCAAGATTTATATACTAAAATTTTTAATTTTTCGATACAGCCATGCCCATTTTCAGTCCATAACTCCCTGGTATTGGAAATTCACACACAGTTTAAATTGTCAATTATTACTTCAAGGACTCCTTCATACATTACAAAAACCAAAGAATTTAAACCTTGGTTAACTTCTGAACTTCAGTTTTTCCTAGAGATTAATTACCAACCAGAAACAAATATATTTATGGTAAGGGATTCATTAAAAGCTTATATATATGGTACAACCATCAACTGGTACAAAAATAAAATTAAAGAATGGGAATCATAATTACAGGAGTTACAAAATCAACTTGTATTACTTAAATCCAATAAGAATGTATGTGAGTCAGAAAACAAAAAGAAAATAAAAGCCAATAAAAATATAATGAAATATTATCCCATAAAACTAACTTAGCCATAGAAAGATTAAAAATAAACTCTTATGCTACTTCTCCAAAACATCTGCATAATCTATGAAAGTTAAAATGCAATCAAAAACTAATAATATTGGTAGCATATTACATGAAGGAAGAAGGAGGATTGTCTCAGACATAGGTGACATTTTAGATGCTTTTAAATATCAGTATGCAGAACACCATAAAAGTGAAATAAGTATAAATGAAATTTGCAACCTAGACAACATAACCCCCAACATTAAAAAAATCTCTGAAGAGCTAAGGCTGGAGTTGCAAAAAACAATAATACAGAAAGAAATTTTAGACAGGATTAAAGAAAGTAAATCTAACAAGGCACCAGGGATAGATGGTTTAATTATAGAAATTTATAAATTATTTCCCAATTCTATAACTTTTCTCCTACATAAAACCTTTCTTGAAGTCCAGTCATTAGCAACAATTCCCCCTTCATGGTAATATTCTTTAATTACCCCATCTTAAAAGAAAATAAAGACTCTAAATACTGCAATTCTTATAGACCAATATCTTTGCTTAATAATGATTATAAAATCTTTATGTCAATTATAGTTAACAGAATAAAAGTCCCTCTGTCTAATATAATTACTAAAGATCAAATGGGTTTTATATATAATAGACAAACACAAGACAATATTAAAAGGATATTAACATTAACTGATTATTTAACAGAAAAAATCAAGAAGCACTGATAGTTGGGTTTAGATCTAGAAAAGGCCTTTGATTCTTTAAACTGGGATTATCTAGTTAAAGTTTTGAATCTATTTGATTTTCCTTTCTCTTTTATCACATTTATAAAGAAAGTTTATGAGGATAACTTTGTTAAAATAGGCCCTATGTTAAGTTGTCAATCTCGCCTTCATTCTTGCTGGATGGGTTCGGAGCCGATCCTCGGCTCTGACTCGGCACTTGCTAAGCTCAAGAGTCACTTCCACCAGCTCGAGGCAGCCCCATATCCCATGATGCAAGGCGGTGATTACCCAGATCTCGTTTGCCGCTTCGCTCATGAGGTAACTTTTTACCAGCTCCTGGTAAGTGAATTTTTCTCTACTTTTTTCTGAGACTTTAGTCCACCCCATTACTTTATATTTATATATATATTACTTAGTTAACTTCTCGATTCACTTAGCCCTATTCCCGTTAGTGTCCCGTTCCCTTTATTTATATTTTTTGCTAGTCGGGCCTTAGGCCTTTACCCCTCCTATATTTTTCCTGTCAGGGTTTGTTTGGGTGTGTCTGTGTGTTTTTTTCCCTGTACTTGGATTTGTTAAACTAGTTTAATTTTTGGACTGAGTGTGTAGTGTGTGTGTGAAGGTACTCAGTCATGTCTAAAGAAGCTAGGGTCTCAGGCTTCAAGAAGTGTGACTCGTGCTGTCAGAAGATGTCTCTGACAGACGGTCACACTTCTTGTATTTATTGCCTGGGACCTCTACACCTGCAGGACTCCTGTGCTATTTGCCACTCCTTCAGCCAGAGTGTCCTACAGGAATGTAGAAATAAACTTATTCTCAGGGGCTTATTAAAGCCTGAGAGCTCCCCAGCTAAGTCCGGCTCGGGGAAGCCCTCAAAGCCTCCCAAGGCCCAGGCTTCAGTGTCCAAGCCTTCGGCCTTGGCTCCGACTCCCTTGGAGTCGAGATCGGCTCCGGCTGGAGCCGATCCTTCCTTCTCTGAAGGTTCGGTATCGGCGCCGATACTCTTGCTTCCATGCCTGTGTCGGCTCTGGCTGGAGCCGACACATCTCTGACCCAGCTCGGAGCCGACAAGTTGTCGGCTCCAACTGGAACCGAAAGTTCTTCGGCTCCGATGGCTCCGTCGAGAAAGAGATCCAGATCTCCGTCGCTGGAGTCTATTCATTCGGCTCCGGCCTCTCGCTTACTTTCGGAGCGGAGCCATCGGAGCCGATCCTCAAGGTCTTCCAGACTCTCAGACCATGACTTGGAGAGAGTGGTGAGTAGACTGCTGAAATCACAGGCACTGGCCCAGATGCTTCACAGCCCGTCTCAGCAGATGACCGCTATTCCACACCCTACAGAAATTCCTCCTTCGACTCTCCTTCAGAGCTCGGAGCCGGAGCTTATTGGAACTGTGACTGTTGGTGCTTCGGAGCCGATACCACTCCTTTCAGCTCCGTCGTCTTCGACTCCTATCTCCTCCTTGAGACCATCCTTGGAGGGATCCGGTCGTCGGGCTTCCCTTGTTGGTTCCGAGGGGGCGAGTGGCATCGGACCCTTGTCCGACCCCGTTCTCCCCCTCGGAGCTTCGGCTTTGGTAAGCTCGGCACCGACATCTGCTTCGGAGCCTTTCCTTTCGGTGGGGCCGGGGATTCCTGTTTCCTCGGAGCGGGAACTCTCGGTCCTCCCCGGGAGGGGAGCCTTCGAGGTGATGAGGAGTGTACTAGCCCCCGAGCTGAGTCAACAGTCAGTCCCTTTAGCTCCTCCCTCTTCAGTGCCTGTAGATATCTCTTCCCACTCTCTTGCTCCCGGACCCAGAGATCCATCGCCCCAGGTTTCCCCATTGGGAATACCTTCCTCTTCCGAGGTTTCTCCTGATCCTTCAGGGGAACCCCCGCGTAAGAGGACCTGCAAGAGGAAGCATTTAGACTCCCCTGAGTCTATGACATCAGATACCGACTTAGATGAGTCGGAGGGGTCCCCAAGATCCCCCTCTGAGGATGTCTCCTTTTCAGACATTCTTGAACTCCTCAAACAGAGGGGGAACTGGCCCTCCATTAACCCCTCCGAGGATGAGTCGGTATACCTGGAGGCTTTTGGATCTCGACCCTCCACCTCCTGGGTGTCTCCGCCTTTCGACCCCCTCATGGACGTGATAGCTCGAAAGGCATGGGCATCTCCTGATTCTGTGGAACCAGTCCCCAGGAGGCCTTCTAAATTTATCACGGCCCCCAATGAAAAACAGTTTCTCACCAAAGGTGTCCCGGTTGATGCCACGGTGGTGGCGGCCGCCACCAAAAAGGAACTTGCAGATCCTTCGTGCGGTCCATCCTCCTAACAAGGAGTCTAGGACCATGGACAGGTATGGTAAGCGGATGTTTTCCTCAGCGACCTTTGCTATGCGTTCGCTGAATTATCTATGTCACTTCACCCGACTTCAAAGAGATATCCTCAAGGAATTGGGTGAGGTGGTACAGGATCCGTCAGCTGCTGGGGCTCAAGAGAAGATTGCCTCTCAGCTAGGAATCCTAAATTCCATAACTAACTCCTCCATGCGGCTCATTTCTTATACAGCCGATGGAGCGAGTAGAGCTGCAGGCACAGGAGTGGCTCTCAGACGTCAGTCCTGGATGCGACTTTGCAATTTTGAAGACCCCTTCAGGGCGTCCTTCACAAACTCTCCCTTCGATGGAACAACTTTGTTTGGACCTCAGGTGAAGGACACTTTGACCAGGTGCGAGCAAGACGGCAAGACTCTTTCTGCCGTAGGAGTCCGTTTCTCCACCCCTTCAAGACCTTACTCCAAAGGTCAGAAGGGAGGGAAAATGTGGTTCCGAAAATCTCAAGGAGTCACGCCTGACGCACGTGGTCAGTTTACCCCCAGAGGCAGAGGGGGTAATAACAACAGACACTGCCCTAGGGGCAGAGGGGGTCCGCAGAACCAGGGCAGCAGAGAGCCTCTCTCTGACAAGCCCTTCCAGCATCCCTGAGGTGTTGCCCGACTGCCCACCCCTGGAGGCAGTCGGGGGGAGATTGTCACTGTACCCAGAAGCCTGGCTTTCCCTTTCTCAAGACAAGCTACCAAACGAGATCTGGGTAATCACCGCCTTGCATCATGGGATATGGGGCTGCCTCGAGCTGGTGGAAGTGACTCTTGAGCTTAGCAAGTGCCGAGTCGGAGCCGAACCCATCCAGCAAGAAAGACGACGAGAGAAGACAACTAACATGGAACGTTATGGTAGGTACATAACTTCTAATTTACCTCTGAAGCCATACAGATCACTAGAGGCACTAGACAAGGATTCCCATGTCGCCTATCTTGTTTCCATTCGCTATAGAAATTCTTACAGTTCCAATAAGTACCAATTCAAAAATAAGAGGAATAGATGTATACGATCAATATAGTTCCAAAACAATGTTGTTTGCTGATGATGTGCTTCTCACTTTACCTAATTCTAAAAGAAGTATCGGATGAAGTAGATTTACTAATAGGAAACTTTCAAAAACTCTTAGGGTCTCTACTTTAATAAATCAAAATCAAAGTTCCTGTTGTTAAATAAAAAAAAGCAGGAGGTACACATATCTGTAAATCATATTGTTGGTAAGTAAATTCCAACCTTGGACTACTTGGGGATTGTATTGTGTAAGAATATGGTACATATTTCTAAATACCAGTTATTCAAACATTACAGAATCAATTAAAACACTGGTAAATAAATGGAACAATATGTTTATAACATTTGAAGACAGACTGCAGTTGATAAAAATGGTCTTACTACTAAATCAATATATATATATATATATAGCCCAGGCTCTTATATTATTACCAGAAAAATGATTTCTTAAAGAAATTACATCAATATTCTTAAAGTTCTTATGATATCCAAAGAAAAATAAAGCGGCATATTTTCATCATATTAGACATTGGAAACAGGGGGGGGGTTAAAATTTCCAGACATTGAAACATACATAAGGGCTTCTACACTTAAAATTGTAATAGATTGGGTAAATCCTAAATATTCTTCTAATTGGAAATGGTTAGATTCCACAATATTAAGGAATGAAAATGCTTTATCAAAAAATCTTATAGTTACAGATAAAGATAATAGAATGTAGTACTATTTGAGTATAAATCTACAATATAATACAGCAAAACCAACCAAATTAAACCTAATAAACCATATTTTGACACCTTTAGGAAATATGTCAATATGAATATAGATATAAAACTTTCGTTTGCATTATTAACTCCATTCAGTATTACAAGAAATTTCCCTGATAAAGTACATAGAGATATTTTTACTTCATGGGGAAATAAGAACTTAATATGCTGGTTTAATTATATAAAAAAACAACAAGTCTGGAAACACAACATTTAATCTCAGTTTATGTATTAATACCTAATGACTGGCTAATGTTGCAGAGTGTTTTAACATATTCTAAGGATCTACGTAGAATAGTAAACAATTCATCATTTAAAAGTACCCCTAAATTTATATCTTATTTGTTTGAAATTATCTATAACACTAATACAAAAAACAAGTTATCATGCATATATAATATATTAATTGCTTACAGGACAGCTCCTAAAGTATCCTATTAGCAATATTTAACTAAAGGTATACAGACTCCCCTATCAATAGAAGATAAGACAAATATCTTACTCTCAGTTAAATTAACATCTCATTCACAATATTGGAGAATATTTCAATGGAAATGTCTACATAGATCTTTTTTAACACCTGAGAAAATTTCAAAGCTAAACACATTCAAGTAATAATGTATGCTGGAGATGCCAAGAATCAGCAAACGCAGACTGGTCCCATGTTTGTTATGACTGTGTTAGTATTAGAACATATTGGAATGAGATTAATACATTTTTACAGGCTCTTTATACAGATACATTTATTTTGACAAAATCTCTAATTTTACTGAATGTAATCAATAATCCTCACTTGAAGAAATTGGATTTGTATTTAATATGGACTATACTAGCAATAGCTAGAAAATGTATAACCAGAAGATGGAAATCCAACACAGCGCCCACCATGGAGGAATTTTTATGTCTACTGAAGAAGTATGTTTTAATGGAGATCAAAACTAAAGAACTGAGAATCCATCCCAAACCATTAGTCAGTGACCCTTGGAGAACACATATGACATTGACTGACACTTTGCAGTTGGAATTAGACTCTTCCTGATAATTTAAATATAATGTATCAACTTCATTGTTTTAACATAGATCTGTTATCTTAATCTATTTGTCAGGCTAAATGTAAATATTGTATATTGTTGAATATTTACTAATTGTAAACGATCATTATTATGTTTCAAATCAAAATAAAAAATTATTTGAGTAAAAAAAAAAAGAAAATGCATGGTAACACAAAACCTTTTATTCTAACAACTTTCTAAGTTTGTAAGAGCAGTATTTAAAATTTGTCCCTATTTTTGGAGCCTTGTTCCCTGAATAATTTTGGCTTTGTCCATATTTTTCATGCTAAGAGGTTGAAAATCCCATGTTTTTTATGACTGTGTTAGTATTAGAACTTATTGGAATGAGATTAATAATTTTTTACAAGCTCTTTATACAGATAAATTTATTTTGACAAAATCTCTCAGTCCTAGGACCCCTCCTGTTCAGCATATACTTCTCAGAGGTACAGGCAAGCATAGGAGGACAATGGCTGACCAAGTTCGCAGACGACTGCAAACTAGGGGCTATAATTGACTCTCCGGCTGACACACACATCCTCCAAAATGGTCTCACTGAGACAGATACCTGGTGTCAAAACCATGGTCTCAAGCTAAATGCCAAAAAGTGCATAGCCATTCCCTTTGGAAAAAATAAAGTACCTGCAAACTACCACATAGGTGGTTAACCCCTAAATACGGAAGACATAATAAGGGATCTGGGGACCCAAGTAGATAGTAACCTCTCCTTTGATAATCACATTGCCAAAGTGGTTAGAAAATCCTTCTATGTGGCCCACCTAATCACAAAAAAGTTTGCATCCAGATCAAAAGAGGTCACTGGGCCCCTCTATGCATCACTCATCAGACCCATCATAGAGTACAATGCCCCATTTGGGATGTACCTTACAAGACACCTGCAACAACTGGAAAGACCACAGAAGTACCTCACCAAGAGGATCACTGGCCTCAAGGAGATGCCCTATGCAGCTCGACTGAAGAAACTCCAGCTGTACTCGGTTGCATACCGCCTACTCAGAGAGTTTTTGAGCTTGTATTCCGCTCAGCAAGTGCCTTCCAGGTGTTCTGCAGAGTCTACAGCAGCAGAGAGACAAAAGAGTGACTTTGGAGTGATTAAGTATCATTTTTCTGCTTTTCTTGCTGTCTTAACTAATTCCGCCTAAAACGCCAGTTTTTTTTAGCGAATCTGTGATTTAAAAAGTTTATTATTGCTACATATTGTACTTATTTGCTGCCTGCACTTGAATTAAGTCATTTTTGTGTTTAAATAATCTGTTTAACTGTTGTAGGCAACACACTAAAGTGCGGTAGTCTTTTCTGTGCATTTAAAGTGCTGTTTTGATTGTATCTACTCTATTTTCTGAAAAAAAAATAAAAAAATATACTTGTTACCCACCTTTCTGAACTAGTATAGTCCAGTTTTCAGGTTACTGCTGAATCCAGGGCTGTGTTACAAGTTTCTGTGTTGCCCATACCTTACTTGGATGGAAGGAAGTTTCTCTGTTCACCTGTGAGAGAGGGGAGCTTTGAGCAGGCTATCTGTCCCTGGAGGAGTGGTTTCAGCCCAGACGTTAGTAGTTTATTGGCCATTTTGGGCTAAAGAGAATGTCAGAAGGAGTTGCATTGTGTATTTGTAGACTTAGAGAAAGCATATGACAGGGTGCCTAGAGAGGAGTTGTGGTATTGTATGAGGAAGTCAGGAGTGTCAGAGAAGTATGTAAGAGTGTTACAGGATATGTACAAAGGTAGTGTGACAGCGGTGAGGTCTGCGGTGGGAGTGACGGATGCGTTTAAGGTGAAGGTGGGGTTACATCAAGGATCAGCTCTGAGCCCTTTCTTATTTGCAATGGTGATGGACAGGTTGACAGACGAGATCAGACAGGAGTCCCCATGGACTGTGATGCTTGCAGATGACATTGTGATCTGTAGTGAGAGTAGGGAACAGGTGGAGGAGACCCTGGAGAGATGGAGATATGCTCTAGAGAGAAGAGGAATGAAGGTCAGCAGGACTAAGACAGAATATGTGTGTGTGAATGAGAGGGAGGACAGAGGAATGGTGAGGATGCAAGGAGTAGAGGTGGTGAAGGTGGATGAGTTTAAATACTTGGGGTCAATAGTTCAGAGTAACGGTGAGTGTGGAAGAGAGGTGAAGAAGAAAGTACAGGCAGGATGGAGTGGGTGGAGAAGAGTGTCAGGAGTGATTTGTGACAGACGAGTACCTGTAAGAGTGAAAGGGAAGGTCTACAAAGAGGGAAAGGGAAGGTCTACAAGAGGGTAGGGAGACCAGCTATGTTATATGGGTTGGAGACAATGGCATTGACAAAAAGGCAGGAGTTTGAGCTGGATGTGGCAGAGTTAAAGATGTTAAGATTTGCACTGGGTGTGACAAGGGTGGACAGGATTAGGAATAAGTATATTAGAGGGTCAGCCCAGGTTGGAAGGTTTGGAGACAAAGCCAGAGAGGCAAGATTACGTTGGTTTGGACATGTGCTGAGGAGGGATGCTGAGTATATTGGGAAAAAGATGCTAAGGATGAAGCTACCAGGTAACTGGAAAAGAGGAAGGCCTAAAGTAAGGTTTATGGATGTGGTGAGAGAGGACATGCAGGTAGTTGGTGTGACACAGCAAGATGCTGAGGACAGGAAGAAATGGAAACAGGTGATCTACTGTGGCGACCCCTAACAGGAACAGCCGAAAGAAGATGATGATGATGATGATAATCTGCTCTATTTTCTGAAAAAAACCCCAAAAAAAAACAGAAACAAAAAATATATACTTTTTCACGCCTTTCTGAACTAGTATAGTTCAGTTTTCAGGTTATTGCTGAATCCAGGGCTGTGTTACAAGTTTCTGTGTTGCCCATACCTTACTTGGATGGAAGGAAGTTTCTCTGTTCATCTGTGAGAGAGGGGAGCTTTGAACAGCCTATCTGTCCCTGGAGGAGTGGTTTCAGCCCAGAAGTTAGTAGTTTATCGGACATTTTGGGCTAATTTCTATCTCTTTCACTTCCCTGCTATAAAAAACGCATTTGTGTGGTTTTGTGCACCGGGCAGCGCCGTTTAGCTAGAGTTAAACTATTCTCGGCTCCACGAAGTCTACTCTTCAAGTTTTCCCTTGGAACTAGACAAACCTTCAACTTTAGCACTCAAACCATTCATTTCACAGTCAAGCACTTGCTTAAAACTCATAGCAAACACTAATTAACCCTAGCACTAGACCCCCCCCCCATACTGTCCAGAAGAACAAGGTTCTGTATTCGTCCCCACCAGCCAATCAGAAAAACAGCTTACTCTACCTATTCAGGCATGTCCAAAGGGCAGTTTCCGGTGTACTCTCCAGTCCAGCTGGTGAATCTGGGCATTTTGAGGCAATGTTACAACTGCCTCATGTACACAGACAACCCTCTCCTCCTAGCACCAAACACTAATATATATGCGAGATGCAATTGTACAGCCAAACTGGAGGCAAAGCTCTCTCAACCCAAGACTGGAGCTGACAGTCAAGAGGAGAAGGGTAATACTTGCAACGCACCACCAGTCTCACATAGACCTAATAAACCAACACCGGCAAATAACACACATGAATACATGAAAACATACTCGGAGGCTCTAAATAAAAATCTGCAAAAGCAACAGAGACCTCCAAAGCAGACATCCATGCAACCTCCACACTACATCACCAACCATGAAACACATACTTCACATAATCAGTGTGCCATGCAATCACAGCCCTTAATGCAAAATAACATACCCAACACACTAGTAATAGGCGACTCTATAGTCAGGCACACTGATGTCCCACTAACTAGGCTGGACAAGGAGAAGGTTACAGTTAGCTGCCTGTCGGGTGCCAGGATCTGCCACATAACACAAGCACTCAGGTCACTCCAGAACAAGTACAAATACAACTCTGTCATTGTCCATGTTGGTGTGAATGACCTGAGATGTACCTCCCTGGACTACATGAAAAGAGACATGGAAGAGCCTTCTGATCATGTAGCCCAGGCTGGTATGACCCTGACCCTGAGTAGCATCCTGCCCTCACCAAGAATGATGCCACAGTATAAAGAAAAAATTAACAATTGGCTAAGTTTCTGGTGTCATTCAAAGGGGATCCAGTATCTGTCCGCCTGGGATGACATGATCGACAAGTCACGTTGCTTCACAAGAGATGGCTTGTACCTGTCACCCTTAGGCTTCTGAATACTGGCCAAGGCTCTTGCTGCCCCCATAGTGCCTTTTTTAGGCAAGGCTCAAAAGACAAACCCACCACCATAAATAGCACAAGTAACCAAAAACTGAGGGTAATGCTACTCAATGCCAGAAGTCTAAACCTAAAAATGCATGCACTTGAGGCACTCCTCAGTATGGAGAACATTGACATCTGTGCAGTAACAGAAACCTGGTTTTAGGCTCCTGAGAGCACCCCAGCACTATTAGGCTATAACTCATACCATACATTTCGGCCAAAGAACCAGGACCAAAACACAAAAGGCAGGGGTGTATCCATATTCATCAAGGATACCCATACCTCCAGGTTAGTGGCACAGCACAATGCATCAGAGATCATCCATGTACAACTAACAATGGGCAAAACTGCAATCCAAATTTTAGCTTGCTACAGATCACCCACCATGGCCCAAGACCCCCATTCCACATTTCTGGAGACACTGGGAAATATGAAGGTCCTACCAAACACCCTAATACTGGGTGATTTCAATTACCCAAACATAAACTGGGAGAACTACTCAAGTACTAGCTCCCTTGCCCAACGCTTCCTAGAATTTATAAACTCGAACACCCTGGATCAACTGGTCAACACCCGCACCACAGGGAACAACATATTGGACCAGGTCATCACCAACATGGGCGACCGGTGTTCCACAACAGAGGTCAACCCCACGCTGGTTAGATCAGACCACAGACTAATCACTCTGGATATCCACATTCGGCCCCCACCCCAATCAAGGAAAACACCATGAAAAACTTTTCAAAAGCAAACTTCATATTACTTAAGATCGAGCTGGAAAGGTTCACAGCCCCCATGCTAAAGGACAATGCTGTCCAAGCTGCTGAAACCTTTACAAAGGCACTCTATGAGCATCTGCAGGAATGCATGGATCGTGCTATCCCAAGTAAAACCAAGACTCACTCCTCCAAGAAAAGGAAACCAGTCTGGTGAACCCCTGCCATAAATAAGCTATACAACTAGTACAGAAAAGAGTAAAATCCCAAGAAGGAAAGACATCCCTGATCAGTATCAACAAGAAACTATGATCCTTTATTAAATCATCCAAGGCTAGTTTCAAAAGAAAAATTGCCAATGACTCCAAAGATAACCATAAAGCGTTCTTTAACTATGTCAAGAACCTAAGTGGAAACTCTCCGATCTGCTCTGAGTTAGTGCATAGGAGGACTATGGCTGACCAAGTTTGCAAACGACTGCAAACTAGGGGCCATAATTGATTCTCTGGCTGATACAGACACCCTCCAGATGGGTCTCACTGAGACGGACACCTGGTGTCAAAATCATGGCCTCAAGCTAAATGCCAAAAAGTACACAGTCATCCCCTTTGGAAAAAACAAAGTACCCGCGAACTACCACATAGGTGGTAGTCCATTAAATACAGAAAATGTAATAAGGGATCTGGGGACTCAAGTAGATAGTAATCTCTCCTTTGATAATAATATTGCCAAGGTGGTTAGAAAATCCTTCTATGTGGTCCACCTAATCACAAAAGGGTTCGCATCTAGAACAAAAGAGGTTATTGTGCCTCTCTACTCATCACTCATTAGACCCATCACAGAATACAATGCCCCATTTGGGATGTACCTTACAAGACACCTGCAACAGCTGGAAAGACCACAAAAGTACCTCACCAAGAGGATTACTGGCCTCAAATAGATGCCCTATGCAGCCAGACTCAAGAAACTCCAGCTGTACTCGATTGCATACCGCTTACTCAGAGGTGATCTCTGCCTGACATACAAGGCCATGTCCAACCCAGATTTGATGGATATGCTCCACCTAAAAAAAAAAAAACAATGCCCGGAGAGCCACACGCTCTAGAGATATAAACCTCACCACAACAATAAATAGGACATGCTGGAGGGATAGATTCCTATCCCAGAGACTCCCCATGCTTTGGAACAGGATTCCAATATACATCAGGCACAGTCCCTCACTAACACTCTTCTGTTGCAAAAAAGAGCAAAATCCCATGACTGGAGGAACTCCCAAGTCAACCTCAGTAAGAAGCTGAAATCCCTCATAAAATCCTCCAAAGCTAGTTACGAAAACAAAATTGCCACTGACTCTAAAGACAACCACAAAGCATTCTAGATCTATGCCAAGAATCTAAATGGGAACACTCAGATCTGCTCTGAGTTACAGCACAATGGCACTAAATATACAGAACCAACTGATATTGCCAACATCCTAGCAGATAGGTTCAGTGCTAACTTTACCCCCCCCCCTCTCACCCCCTAGAGGGCCCATCTCTATACCGGAAGAATGCAAAGTTCCTATAATCACGGCTGCACAGGCAAAAAACACACTCTCCAAAGCCAAGAACACAGCATCCATGGGACCTGACAATATCCCAGGCTGCGTTCCACACGAACTACAGAATGAACTGGCACCCTACCTAAGTACCATGTTCAATCATAGCCTCACCTCAGGCTATGATTGAACATGGTACTTAGGTAGGGTGCCAGTTCATTCTGTAGTACCCTACCTAAGTACCATGTTCAATCATAGCCTGAGGTGAGGCTATGATTGAACATGGTACTTAGGTAGGGTGCCAGTACCTTACCTAAGTACCATGTTCAATCATAGCCTCACCTCAGGCTTTGTACACACCGAATGGCACACCGTGACGGTTATCCCACTCCACAAAGGGGGAGCCACTACGGACCCCGGGAACTACCACCCCATTAGCCTGATGAGCCTGGTCTGCAAGGCCATGGAACGTATCATCATGGAACTCATAAACAAAGGCATTGGTAATCTCCAAACTCTGGACCCTACCCAGTTTGGGTTTGTAAAAGGCAGATCATGTCTCCTAAACCTGACTGACTTCTTTGAAGCAGTCACCAAAGCCATAGATGAAGGTAAAATGATTCACACAGCTTATCTAGATCTCGCCAAGGCTTTCGACACCATCCCCCACTCTGGAATTATAGATAAGCTCACTAAACTAGGTATAAATCCCTATGTCACAAGATGGGTTGCCAACTGGCTCACGGACAGAACCCACACTGTGAAAGTAGCGGATTCCAAATCCAGCATCAGACCAGTGACAAGTGGAGTACCACAGGGTTCAGTCCTGGGTCCTCTCCTGTTTGGTATCTACTTCTCTGAAGTGCAGGCCAACACAGAAGGTCTTTGGCTAACAAAGTTTGCAGATGACTGCAAACTAGGAGCCATAATCGAAACTCCTAACGATGTGGACAAACTACAAAAGGGCCTCACTGAGACAGATACCTGGTGTCAAAGCCATGGCCTGAAGCTCAATGCCAAAAAGTGTATTGTCATCCCTTTGGTAAAAACTCTGTACCCATGAACTACCACATAGCTGGTAGTCTACTTAATGCCAAAAATGTGATGAGACCTTGGGACACAGGTGGACAGTAGTCTCTCCCTTGATAATCACATCGCCACAGTGGTCAGGAAATCCTTCTACGTGGCTCATCTCATCACAAAAGGATTCTCATCCAGAAAAAAAGAGGTCATTGTTCCCCTCCACTCATCACTCATTAGACCCATTATAGAGTACAACGCCCCTTTTGGTATGTACCTCACAAGACATCTACAACAACTGGAAAGACCACAGAAATACCTCACAAAGAAGATTGCTGGCCTCAAACAGATGCCTTATGCAGACCGTCTCAAAAAAACTACAGCTTTATTCCATCGCATATCGCCTACTCAGGGGTGATCTCTGCCTAACATACAAAGCTATGTCAAACCCAAAGCTGTTGGACATGCTCCACTTAAAGAAATCCCAATCCCTCCGAGCTACACGCTCTAGGGACCTAAACCTTGTCACTACAATAAACAGAACATGCTGGAGGGATAGATTCCTGTCCCAGAGACTTCCCATACTCTGGAACAGACTACCTATCTATGTCAAACAGAGCTCCTCATTAGCACTCTTCAAGAAAAATCTTGATGATTGGATGGGAAATGGGAAATTCACCCCGGGGATCACTTCTGTGGCTCTGCTCGACAGGGACACAGGAAAATAATTTTCTTGGGTGGCAAAAGCCAGGGTACATTTTTTGGCTAGGCTTGTATGGGCCCTAGGGCCGATAGCCTAGTACCTACCTATGAACCTATGAGAAACCTTGACGGGTGGATGGGAAACAGAAAATTTACCCCGGGGATCACTGCAGTGGCTCTGCTGGACAGTGGCGCAGGGAACTAATGGCTCTACTGGACAGAGGCACAGGGAACTAATCTAAGGGGGTGGTGAAAGCGAACACATTCTGGCTAGGCTTATAAATGCCCTTGGGCAGATAGCCTAGTACTTACCTATGAACCTATGGTACTTGCTGTAAACAGATATTTAGTATTTTCATTTTACTTTATTATTCATAATTAAATATATTTAAGCTTTTCATTGTGGCTGGTCCTTTAGAGAATATTTTAACCTTGAGAGTAGTTATATTTATTTGGTGACACTGTCACCACTCCTGAAAGCCTTACTGCTGGTTGGTCAAACACTATCATTTGTAATAGTATTAATTTCACTCAGTATAATTGGGTACCCTTGTAAGAGCCTTAGCGCAGCCAGCTTTGGAGTGTCCTGGTGGCAGTAATTACATTATAGTCTGGGCAGAGGGGCACAGCTAGTAAATCTGTGCCAGCCTTTTCCAAGTGTGTGTGTGTGTGTGTGTGTGTGTGTGTGTGTGTGTGTGTAAATCAAATCTGAAAGAGCGTGTGTGTGTGTCAGCTACTTGGAGCAGGGACACAGAGCACTGATTTCACAGACACAGTGGTGGAAGACTTAGGCTGGGACACTCGGCTGAGGACTCAACTCTATAGCTGTGCCAGTGGGGAGTTTTACTGGGGGCATGGAGAGAGAGAGAGACAGGGAGACCCAGACCCTGGACTGAATGAGTTCCCTGTCTGCTGTTAAGGGAAATTGTGCTTGGTGCAGACAGCTGCCTGGGAATGCTGTGTGTACCTATCTTTGTTCCAAGTGAACTTCCCTCACTGTTGTTAGTGGTGAGGATTCAGGCTCCTTGATTACTGGCCCAGAGGGGGGGACATCACAGTACAGAGCATGGATCCTGGAGATTTGTACCAAAGAATTTGTTTCTCCAAAATTCCAACACTAACAGTACTAAACCACTGTGAATTTCAATTTAAGAATTCACAGTCAGAAGCAATCAAGAGAAACATCTGCTCCTTACCACACCATTAACATATGAATCTGAAGACAGTTTTGAATGTATAAGATTCTCAGAAAATCACTTAGCATTTGGTACTGAACAGTAAGTCATCCTGCTCTGTGTTTCTTCTTTTAAATGTGACTACTGTTTACTGAATTTGTCCTAGTCTCAAGAATTTATTTAATGAATACAGAAAAAATGTACTTCCTCTGTGTACTGCCCCATTGAGTGTATGCAGTGCTTCACAGTATGTACTTCCTCATGTACGCAGATCTTGTCTTGTCATTTTAGTCTAGTGAAAAACTGTGATGTAATCACTTTGAATGCGATCGAACATGACAAATGGCTAATGAAGCAATTACAATATAAGATAGCTATTAAGAAGAAAATACTGTATATTACACTAAATGAAAATCTAATTATGTCAGTATAAAATAATAGACTGACTAAAACCAAATTGAAATATTACTACCTGAGGTGGATATAATTGATACTGGGATTGGGAGTGGAGTCATACGACTTGTTTTATTTAGTAACAGATTGAGATCTAGTGAGACACTGAAGGGTCCTTTGCCAGAAGTTGCCTCTAATTTTTATTACACAGCATGAAACATATAGAGAATCGTCTTTGAGTCCTAAAGGTTTACCTGTGAGTTGCTCATGGAAAACAATAGAACCTCAAGCATTTTTTTTTTTTTTTTGATTTATGGTCAGAAAACTGAAAATAAAAAAAGATGTGTGTTATTTCAATGAGCACAACAGACAGACTGCAAAAGGAAATATTTTTGAGAAGTCTGGTTGCCTTGAGACATTGTTAACAACTTTCCTTAAAGGGACAATCTCAGTGTCTAAAATTCAGGGCTCAACAACAGCTAACCAAAGTAACGCCCACTTAGCTACATCACTCAGATTCCCACCCATAGTCTCATTTCTTCCTGTATTTCTTCAATTCCAGTCTTATTTTTGCTCCCAGTGTAAACTAAGGAATGGTTTTGTGTTCTGATATGTTGGAGTAATGACAAATTTGAGTTTCTGTCTTGATATCCTTCAGAAACTCCAAGCTAACACTAATCACATTTTCTAGCAACTTTTCAAGTTTATAAGAACAATATTTCAAATATGTCTCAATTTTTGGTCCATTATTCCTCATCATCTCAGGCTTGTTTCAGTTACTACTTTAACAACTTAAATTAAATCTTTGTTTTTTTAGAATGATCGTTCTAAAAAGCAAAGATTTAACATTAGAACCAGTTGCATAATGTAACTGTAAACAGTTCCTAAACTAATAACAATCACTACTGTCCAGATTTTCACAGAATGTCCAGATTTTTGCCTTGTATTTTTGGGTCTGTTCCTCGTAAAACTTGTACTTTTCTGGCACATCAATGAGGACTGACTTCACTAAATAATGATAGGCATTGAAGTGTCACACTTCATATCATTCAGGAATGCATGTTAACACAAAACATGTTCTTCTAGCAATTAAGTTTATGCGAGCAATATTTAAAGTTTGCCCCTATTTTGAGACTTAACCCCCATTATTTCAGGCTTTGCCTAGACTTCTTCTGCAAATTAGTTGAAATGTAAGCTGCCTGTATTTCTGTGAACCAGTTTTATCTTCCCTTTTTCTGATCAATCAACCATTCATTGTGGTTCCTTTCTGTAGGAACTGCAATGAACGATCATTCTAAAACAAACGTTTTAATGCAAGGACAAGTTTTTAAGCATTATTAAGAACTCTGTCAGCTTATATGAGATTAACAACTATTCCTTACATTAGAACTCTGCTGTTTTGAATGATCATTCATTGTGGTTCTTACAGAAAGGAACCGCAAGGAACAATCATTTAAACAGTTTCAGGTTAAAAAAAAGTATTGTAAAGTAATGTATACCAATTGTATCTGTGCAGGTAGAAAATGAAATCATGAATTCGGGCAAAAGGCAGAGCTTTGATTACTGGATTTATCTGTTGAGAACAACAGGGCAAGTTTAGGTGTATGACATGACTGTGTTTTGAAAGATGGGAGTGGAGTGTCTGATTCATAAAGACTGGTGTATTTAACTTAGATGCCGTGGATTAGAAATTGCTGATTAAACTGGTAATGTCTAAAAAAATTATGAATTATTTCATGAAAATCTGGCAAGGAAACTCTTTTGTCTATGAAATGTCACAACACTTCATTCTCATATAAACCTTGCACCTAATTTTTTTAAACTTCACAGCTGAAGACATCTTCTCATGATTGTGCTGCTCTGCTTTTTTCTTTTATTTTAGATGTTGTACAAACGTTGCCTCTGACGTTGCATTACCATGCTGTTTACTCCCAGGATGGGCTTGAAATAGATCCAAATGGATCAGTGTCTTACCCTGATTTACAAATCTAATCACTTGTATCCATCAGTCTTGTCAATTTGTCAATGTCCTCATCTATCTGACTCTGTCACAGGCTGTTTCTTGCATCACTCATATGACCTCTTTGTGAAAATAAATACTTTGCACAATACCCAATAGATGAGAAGGGATCATTGTTCGATAGACTGTGTGAGAAAACAACAATAACAGTCCTCATAATGTACTGGCTGGACTTTTTAGTACAGCATTAAAATGATGTTGCCAGATCAAATATAGTGCTGTCATGTATGTCATCATGTTCCACTACAAACCACTAGAAACCTCATGTGGCATGTATTGCCAGTTTTGGAGACTGTAGATAAGATGGATAACAAATGTTGAAAAGACAATCAGGAAATTAATTGTAAGCTGTTAATGTTTTACAGTTTGATATCAGGAAGACTTGTGAAGTTGTGTGTACTTTTTTACATTTAGTCTTCTTATATCTATTTTGAGTTAACATTTTCATAATATAGTGGGAGCAAGAATATGTTGCAAAGTAATGTAAATCAGTCATATTTGCAATAGTTATTGTATGAGTTAAAGAGATGATTTTGTCAAGAATGGCAAGGATGATGAAGGTTTATATGGACTTAGTGAAAACAGGGACAGTAAGTAAAACTGAGACTTTTTCAATATAAAAGGTGAGGAGCTTTCTTTGCCCTGTCTGACATACTTTGAATGGATGTATAAGCTGTATTCTACATGTGATAGATTAAAACAGACAGCGACTTGCCTTACTTACTTACTTGTTTTTTTGGTTATTTATTTACTTACCACAGAAGAGCACTGTTCCAAAATGACATATTTCAAGCTCAGCCTAGGTGTAAACCATAAAATAAGGATAGAATTCACATATAAAAGTGCATCTTAATCCAAGTCAAACATTAAAAAAGGAAAGCTAAAATTGTCCAGAGAAGCAATACATTTGGTAATATATACTGTATTCAAAATAAAAATAAAGTTAGTATAGTGTAGTACTATTTACAATATAACAACCTTCATCCCTTCGAACCACCAACTTTCCAAAAGGAAAAAAAGCTGGCACAGGTGACTGAAAATCAGCTGATCACATGTACTCTTTTTTTTTTTCAGGGTGAGATGATGGCATATTGAGGACTGGAGAACTCTCCCTTACCCACCATAGTACAACCTTAGCGTTGGTATATATAATTAGCACAGGATGAAGAGAAATCGTCATGTTTGTATACTGGATCTTTCTAGGGCATTTGTACTGACTGTTGCTACTGATGCTGATTCCCTACATGGGATTACGATTACTAAACTGGAAAACTGTTTTAGACAACAATGAACTGGTTAAGGGCCATAGACATAAAGCCAAATTATGTCAACAAAAAGGCTCACTATTATCAATGAACTTTTATGGAAGATAATTTTAGATCACATGGTTGACACATGACTGCATAACAGATATCCATGTGTTTCTGTAACTACTGTCATTTTACAGATCATTTTATTTATAACAACCTGAAACACACAATAAAGAACATGGTTTCATTGGTAGGTTTAGATGTAATTCCATCTGTGTAGTCTTTATGGCTAGATGCAACAGATGTCACAATTTCCATGTAGGTAAAACAGCAAGAAAACTGCCACAGCATAATATGCAAGTACCTTTAAAACCTTAGGACTAAAAAGCATAACAATGATCTATACAGACATTCTCTGGTATGTGGGAACTTTTATGTTTAACATGGAAGAGAAAGTGACCAATGATTGCGGAAGGGGTGATTTGGACAACAGCTTAGTGCTATGAATTAATAGAACAACGATGATCCAGAGGGAAACAGAGTATAGGAAAACACCACTGTTGTTGGTGTGTCTTGATGTAGAGAAAGCATTTGACAGACCAAGCTGGGATTTTAAGAGTAGGCAATGGAAGCATTAGCATTCCCTGATACAATATTAAAGTTAATTAGGAGGATTTATGAAGGTTAGGAGGCAAGAGTTAGAGCTGGAGGGTTCCTTTATGATAGGTTGTGTCTGAACAGAGGAACCAAACATGGGTGCCTTTTCCCTTTGTTATTTGCTTCATATTCAGAGCCACTGACAAATAAAATAAGGGACTCAGAAATAATTCAAGGATATAATTGGCATGATAATCAAGAAAAGTTGGCTTTACTTGCAGGCAATATTACTTTGTACCTGATAAAAAACAGAATGTATGGTAGTTAATGCCAACTGCCTCAGTCAGTGAGGGACATGGGTGTCAACCCAGAAGTGAATTTACAATTACCCATATATCGGTCTAGGTTGCACTTGAAGAGGGTCAGGGAGGGGCTCTGCTTCACATGAAGGGATAGTCTCTGAGAGATGCATCTATCACTCCAGCACTCATGTTGAAGGCTAGGATAAGATCCCTGGAGCAAGTGACCCTCATGGAGTTTAATTTACAAATGTGTAACATTTCCATCAGGGCTGGGTCAGAGACTGCACTGCATGCCAGACACAGATCACCCCTTAATAGGCTGTAGGTGACAGAATACAATAAGATGGCTTTCAATCTTTCTACATAGGACTTGTTATGTGTACTCTGTATCTTCTTGGTGAGAAACCTCTGGGGTCTCTCTAGCTGTTGCAGGTGTCTGGTGAGGTACATGCAAAAAGATGCATTGTACTCAACTATTGGTCTGATGAGGGCTGAGTACAATGGAATTATAACACCCTTTGAGCTGATAGCCATGCCTTTACGTATGAGATGTGCCACACACAAGGACTTTTTCACCACTGTGGTCACGTGGTGGTTGACATTCAGACTGCTATCAACCTGAGTACCCAGATCACATACCACTCAGTCTACTCTTGGGGGGGTGCTGTCTATACTGCAGTTAGCAAGGTTGTTAGCTTTCCCAAAGAGAATAATTATGCATTTTTTTACATTTAGTTTCAATCCATGGTGCTGCCACCAATCATTTGTCTGCATTAATCCTTTATGCAGTATATTAGTATCATTCAGGGACTCAGTGATTGCTCCCAATTTTCAGTTGTCAGTAGTCTTGGTAAGCCACAGGGGCTCCATGTTTGCCTGGACTTCTAAGAAGTAAATTCAGTAAAGGACCCAGTACAGAACCTTGTGGTATGCCAGTGGTGACTGGCCTTCTGCTAGAGGTGAATTCACCCTTTTTTACAGCATGTGCCCTATCGGTGAGCCATTTGGTTACTCACGTGATGATGTAGGGGGTAATTCACAAATGAGACAGTTTTTCCATAGTACCTGAGTAGGGGATTGTGTGAATTGCCTTTGCTAGGTCAAGGTAGGTGGTATGCATGGTCTTTCCCTTGTTAATTGGCTTGGTGACCTTTTCAAAGAAGTCAACCAAGTTTAACAGACATGATCTACCCTTAATGAATCCAAACTAAATTGGATCCAGAGTCTGGAGATTTCTCATGTCTTTGTTGATAAGGTCTTTGCCTTTTTTAATTTCTCCAGTTCTTTTGGGTTTCTAATACCATGATGGGAATGGACCCCATTTCTAAGTCAAAGTATGATTAAAGTTCATGAAATTAGTATTGTTTCAATCCTTGATGTTAGCCAGAAGTGCTCTTTGCAGCACCTGCAATGTGCCCAGTAATGACTCTGTAATTCATACAGGGTTACGTGTATCTGTAACATGTCTTAAGTATGATTGTAAATTCTTTTCTATAAGACCCAATGCTTCTATTACTATTGGTATCCTTCTTCCACATTGCCCTTATTTGTACCTACAAATCCTGTTTTATGACTTTGTGACTCTCTGTATGTAAGACATTGGAGTCACTGGGTGTAGCAATTTCAATGATCAATGCTACTTTTGTCTTCTTTTCATGGACTACTATATCTGGTTTTCTCACATCTATTTTTTGAACCATTGGTAATGGGTGATCCCTTTGTGGCTCATGTTTCAATGTTTTGTCAGCTACTTCAGTATTATAATGTTTGTACAACCCCCAATGCAACAGTTTTGCCACATTATTATGCCTTTCAATATACAGTCCTTCTGCCATTAGTCTATTACAAACAGCAACAAGATGTGCGACTGTTTCCAATTCTGTTTTTCAAAACCTACATTTGTCTGTTTCTTGCACATGTTCAATGGACTTTGTAAATCAACATGTACATTCCACTATCGTGTGCCGCCAATATTAACCTTTCGTCTTTTGGTTTAAAATTAACCTCTCCTTAACCATTCCTGCATTCACTCCTGATAAACATGAGGTTGTTCCAAGAGTTTTCTATGCTTACAACTATATTATGCATTTTCCACATTTCTTGCCTTCTCATCTGATCCTTCACCTTATATTTTCTTTTGTTTTTTGGCACTTTCAGTTGATGCCTGATTTTTATCTACTTCTAGTATGAATTCCATTCATGTTTAATGCCGATGTGCTTCTACTAAACTAGGCAAGGAAGTCATCTTAGATTTATTCTCCTCGTGTTTTAAAACAGTCACTAAGTTTTCGTCTTATGAAGTCAGCAGATACATACGCAGTCCTATGACTGCAGATCTATAAATGTAGTCAAATTCAAGGAGGCCCATACCTCCTTTAGAACAGTGAATATACAGTCTTGGTATATACTGATTTTATAAATCATTTGATAAGTATGAAACACCCTTCCTGTTTTCCTGTACAACCAATGCAACACCTTTTGTGGCCAATCAATCACTTCAAAGCTACACATTAGGACAGGAAAAGCAAACTGATTTACAGCTTGGACTTTGTTCCTAGATGTCAGTGCTGTTTTCAATATTAATTTTAGTCTTCTAAAATATTCCTAAGTTTTATTCACATTTGTTCATGTTTTACTGTTGATCCTTCACCAATTCCCAAATATTTATAAATTCCCTCTTGCTCAATTTCTTTTATATCACATTTCTGTCCCACGCTGATGTTTTTTTGGTGCTGCAGCTTTCCTGTTTAAAAGGTTACTTTTGCACATTTATCAAGACCAAATGACCTTCTTGTATCATCTGAAAAAGTTTTGACCACTTGCAGCTGTGCTTTCAGTTCCTCATCTGATGAACTATACAGTTTTAAATAATCCATAAAAAGAAGATGAGAAGTCTTTACACTTTGTTGTTTTCTGAGAGCCAAAATATAGCCACAACCTAATATGTTAAGTAGACAACTTAGTGGATTAAGGGCAAGACAAAAGAGCAGTGGAAACAGAGTCACCCTGGAATATCCCCCTTTGAGTTTTTAGCCCTGGAATAGTAATTTATCCTTTATCATGGCTTAACTGCAAAGTGGTTTGCCACTGTTTCATGGTTGCTGTAATGTAATCAATCAGTGTAGGATGTATCTCATACATTTTTAAGCACTCTTTTATCCATGAATGTGGGATACTAGCAGCTGCTTTTTTGTAATTTATCCATGCCATATTGAGATTCTTCCCCATTTTACATTTTTCCATTATGATTATATTTAACAGCAAATAATCCTTTGTTCCATATGACTTTCATTATCCCTTTGTTCTATTGCCATGATTGAGTTTTCTTCTAAATGACTATAAACTCTGTCAGCATCAATTCCAGTGTATAGTCAATACATCGTCAGACGGCATGTATTGCTCTATAGATTTTAGGATGACTTGCAGGTTTGCCCTTAAGTAGGAGTATTGTTTTTCCAGTTGTGAACCAGGTTGTTGGCTGTTCGGGGTTTGCATATAAATAGTTTTTAGTAATGGCTAAATCTTCATGTAAACATGTTAATACTTTTAGCCAGAAGTTAGGTACTGCATCTGGGCCTGGGGTTTCCCAATTAGGAGCTTTATTTACCTTTGTTTCAAACTCTCCTGCTGTTACTTCATCCCATTTCACATCCTGTATATATGAACTTCTTGTTTATTATTTTACTTCTTCTATCCATTCAGCATCTTTGTTATAGTCAACAGGATCTTCACAGATATTTCTCCAAAATGTATATATTTTTTTCTTTTTGGTGGTGTTTCCAATTTCTTTTGCCTTGTTTCACAATTCTATACAACACTTTTTTGGGTCATCAATAAATTGCTTATTTTGTACTTTTCCTGTATATGCATCTGCATATCTTCTAAATTTTTTCTGCCTGTGCTGATATTTTTAGTTTATTATCTGTGAAAATACATAATAGATCTGTTCTGATACTGCGTATTGTTTTTTTCACATTTACCCGAAAGACATTACTTAACTTTCTGAATATTTTGTTGATCTTTTCCCTCTTCTATGCTCTTCTAACAGTGAAACTTCTTGCCTTAATTGCTTTATAGTTTTCTCTAGTCTATACTGCCATGATGGCATTTGATTTCTCCCCTTCCTTTCCCTTACTGCACTGTGCATTTGTGGTAAGACTTAATCTGTTATTAATATAGTTGCACAGTCACATATACTATTTACTTTTATCTATGAACAGTCTTAATTACTGTAAATACAAAACCAGCGTAGGCAGGGCTCCAGGTTCCAAATAGTAAAAATGTTTAATGAGCAACAGAAAAATCCATAAGACACACAAGCGCTTTCACCATAGGCTTCATCAGGTGTGATCAAAAGACATACAAATCACATCCATTTAAATACAAATTTAAAATCACATGACAAAAATGTTAAAAACTTAAAGAAACATAGCATAAGAAATGAACTGTGAATATACTTTGTGTAAAATATAAAACTTAGTTAAAAATAATTAAAAACATGAATCTAGACTTATTATTTCTTATGTAATGGTCTAGCTTTCAGAGTAGGTCTCAAGGGAATGCAATCAATTAGTCCATGTCCAGCATTAGCTCTCAATTTAATAATCCACTGAGCTAAAACAATGGGTGGCATCAGTATTCACAACATGTTTTGCCAAAGCATTAAACATGTTTCTCATGCTTATATGGTACAGGTGTTCTCTAATCCTATATTTCTATTGTTTTAGTTTTATGGTTATAGGTATGAATTTTGAAAGTAAAAGGGGAGGTGACGTTAGGCTAAAAACAGAATAGCTAATGGCAAGGCAGAATAGCAACAGTGACAGAGAGACACCCTGGAATATCCCCCTTTTAATTTTTATCTCTGGGATAATAATCTGTCCTTTATCATGTCTTAATTGCAAAGTGGTCTGCCATTGTTTCATGGTTGCTGTAATGTAGTCAATCAGTGTAGGGTGTATCTTACACATTTTTAAGCACTCTTTTATCCATGAATGTGGGATACTATCAGATGCTTTTCTGTAGTCGATCCATGCGATACTTAGATTCTTCCCCTTTTTACAGTTTCTCTGCTATAATTCAGTTTTTGTCTAAATGACTATAACCTCTGTCGGCGTCAATTCCCATGTATAGTTTATACGTTGTCGGAAGGCAAGTTACTGGTCTATAATTTTTAGGATAGCTTGCAGGTTTTTTCTTAAGAGCATTGTTTTGCCTGTTGTTAGCTAGAGTGGTGCCTTTTTGGGGTGCGCATATAAATAATTCTTACTCATGGCTAAATTCTCATGCAACAATGTTAATACTTTCAGCCAGTGTGTTGTCTGTCTGGGGTGTGCATATAAATAATTCTTACTCATGGCAAATTCTCGTGCAAAGATGATAATACTTTTAACCAAAAGGTAGGTACTGCATCTGGGCCTGGGAGTTTCCAGTTACAGGCTTTTCTTAACTTTGTTTCAATCTCTCTCACTGTTATTTCAACCCATTTCATATCCTGTACCTTTAAACTTCTTATTCTTATTTCTTTTACTTCTTCTATCCATTTAGCGTCTTTGTTATGTTCCACAGGATCTTCATAGATACTTTTCCAAAATGTATACTACACCTCTTTTTGGGAAGTCTTTCAATTCTTTTTACCTTATTTCCCAATTATCTATAAAACTGTTTGGGTCATCAGTAAATTGCTTATTTTGTACTTTTCCCTTTTCTGTGTAACTTCTAAGTTTTTCCACTTGTGCTGAAATTTTTAGTTTATTTGCTATAGTGCATGATAGATCCTGGTCTGTTCTAATACTATGCATTGCTTTAATCACATGTATCTTTCTTACGTATTTTTGTTGATCTATTCCCTCTTCTATAATCTTCTAACAGTAACACTTCTTGTCTTAATTGCTTTATAGTTTTCCCTATTTGACACTTCAATGATGGTAATTGATTTCTCACCTTCCTTTCCCTCACTACCCTGTGATCTTGTGGTAGAACTTTACCAATTATTAATTTAGCAGCACAGTAGTATATCCTGTTTACTTCTGTTATATCGCATGGATCTGTATGGACAGTCCTAATTACTGCATTCATTTCTTTTATCAGACTTCTTACTTTTTGGGTTTTATTGATTTTCTGCAGTCTATTTCTGTCATTGATCTTAATATATCTATCCATGTCCATTAAATCAATTAACTCTTCTCTTAGCTCATTTTCTTCTAAACTGAAGGCACATCCCTTCTTTTCTGTTTCCTGAGGGCATTCTATAGAAAGTTCTATAGCATCTTCCTGTGGCACATTCTCATCAATTTTATCCCGTGTCATTTGTTGCTCTTGTCATATTGGAACTCACTGGCCTATCACTCCTCAATATTGACTGCATCAGACTTTCTACAGTTTCTTGTTCCTTTCCTTGCTGTCTAGTTTCACGTGAATGTTTATACTGGTTGATTGTGGAAGGCTTCAAAATATCCTGATATGGCACCTGACCAATTGCTTCTTGTTCCACTGGTTTCCCCTTAATTTGGATATCCATTGCTCTATCATGTTGTGGTATTTTCTGCATTCAATTTTCTACACTGAATCCTTCTCTTTGCAGCTGCTCAATAACCTCAATTTCTATTTCTCCAACTTCTCCATTACTAATCTCGTTTCCTACTTTTCCTCTTAGTCTTCTTATTTTTTGTATTGCAAAGTTTTCCATATCTGGATTCCTTTGCCTGTATTTCTCTTCAAATATCTTTGGTGCTGCTCTTTTTGTATTGGTTAGTTTTGCTTTCTCCTTTGCATAAATATTACACCATATTAAATCTCTCTTTCTTTCCCCTTTTCTCCAACTAATCTGTGATATATAACATTAAGTATCCTGTTTTTTTGCTTATTTCTGAGTTATTTATAGCACTTTTATTGTCTGCATATACTTTGCTAGCTAGTTTCACTGTGTGTGAGGTATTAACTAGAAATGTTCTACAATTGTTAAGCATCTGGTTGGGTTTGTTTGTTCTGATTTCCTGCTAGGAGTGTATCATATAACTTGTCTGCAGTTAAAACCCTTCTCTAGAGTCTCCTTAATCCTTTATCTGTTTAAACATTTCAGCAGTTTTTTTCTACCCAAGTAGTGTTGGTAGTGTAGCATTGTCCATATTCAGGCTTGTGTTTTGGGCCTAGTTGTTTGTTAGTAGAAGCTGTGTGTCTGAGCACATGTTCCAGGCCATTATAGCATAGCCAAAGCCAGTATAGCATTTCAGTGAGAGTGAAAGGTTTGTGGTCATTGGCTGACTGGGGTTGCCTGGACTACGCTTTGGAGTACGCACCTCATTGGTTCTTTTAAGCTTTTTTTAAAGTTGTTTCAGGTTTCAACTTCGTTACCTACGAAGTTAACTTGTGAGTGTTTCTGCCATTTCACACTGAGCAAATCAGAGGAAGGGGTCTGAGCCAACTAATCTGTGATATATAACATTAGGTATCCTGTTTTTTACTTATTTCTGAGTTATTAATAGCACTTTTATTGTCTACATATACTTTGCTGGCTAGTTTCACTGTGCGTGAGGTATTAACTAGAAATTTACTACAGTTGCTAAGCATCTGGTTGGGTTTGTTTGTTCTGATTTTTGTTTCCCACCCTCCCTCTCTATTGGTATCGTGTTTTTATACTTGGTGGCTTTGCAGTTGCCCGCCCCTACTGAAATTTTGATCTGGGACACTCCTCCCAGGCTAGTGTCATTACCTCATTCTACCTAATCCAGGAAGAACATTTGAAAAGGCCAACCCAGTTAGTTTCTGCTCCTCCTTTCCCCTTTCCACTTTACAAAAAAAAAGAAAAAGACATTTTCTAAGCTTGTTTCCTGCCTTTCCTGTAAGTCTAGTCCAGATACAGATTTGCTATATCCAGGACTGTTTGTAAGCTTCTGAGCCCCCAAGCCTTTCTGTGTTGGAGGGAAGCCTTCTAGCTTAATTATGTTTCTTACAACTAGCCAGTTTTCTAGTTCAGTCCTCAGATCTGTTTCTTTGAGCTCAGCACTTGTTCAGAACTCATTGTAAGCACTAAATAAGCTACAAATTACTACAGCACTCAACTTTCCTCACTTGTCTAGAGGAAAACAGTTTGTAGTACTTAATAAATAAGCACCTATCCAGGCATGTCTAAGGGTCAGCTCCCAGTGTTTTCTCCTGTCTACCTGATGAATCTGGGCATCTTGGGGCAATGCAGCAATTGCCTCATGTACACAGACAAGCCTCTCCTCCTACCACCCAACACTACAACCTGTGAGAGATGCACTTATATAGCCAAACTGGAAGCAAAGCTCTCTTTACTTAAGAGTGGACTAGACAGTCAAGAGGAGAAGCTAAACACTCATCACATAGTCCCTCAAAACCTACACCACCAAAACACACACATAGAAACACAAAACACACACCTACATTCGTGAAGGATCTCAAAAAAAAATCTACTCAAGCAACAGGGACCTCCAAAACAGAAATGCAAGCAACGTCCACCCCCTAACACAACCCAACTGACACACAGCCCACAAACTCAGTGTGCCACTCAACCACAGCCCATAAGGCATAACAATGTACCCAAGACTCTAGTCATAGGTGACTTTATAGTCAGGAACACTGATGTTCCACTCACGAGGCTAAACAAGGAGAAAGTTACTGTCAGCTGCCTGTCAGGTGCCAGGATCCGCTACATAACACATGCACTCAGGTCACTCCACAACAAGTACAAATATGACTCTGTCATTGTCCATGTTGGTGTGAATGACCTGAGACATACCTCCCTGGACTACATGAAAAGAGACATGGAGGACATGTCCAATCTTGTAGCCCAGGCAGTTAAGACCCTAGCCCTGAGTTGCATCCTGCCATCACCCAAAATGATACCACAGTACAAGGACAAAATGATTGACTTCAACAACTGGCTAAACATCTGGTGTCATTCTAAGGGGATCCAGTATCTGTTTGCCTGGGATGACATGATGGACAAACCACGATGCTTTGCCAGAGATGGCCTGCACCTGTCGCCCTTGGGATTCCAGATACTGGCTAAGGCTCTTGCCACCCCTACAGTGCCTTTTTAGGCAAGATTCAAATGGCAAATTCACCACCGTGACAGGTACAAGCAAGCGAAATCTGAGGTTAATGCTACTTAATGCTAGAAGTCTAAACCTCAAAATGCACTCACTAGGGACGCTTCTTAAAATGGAGAACATCGACATCTGTGCAGTGACAGAGACCTGGTTCAAGGCTCCAGACAGCACCCCTGCATTACCAGGCTATAATTCACACCACACCTTTCGGCCACCTAACATGGACCGAAGCACTAAAGGTGGAGGCGTGTCCATATAAATTAAGGATATCCACACCTCCAGGCTAGTTGCTCACCATAATGCATCCGAGATTATCCATACATATAATATATAAATATTAGGGTACAACCTAACACCCTAATAATGGGCAATTTCAACTACCCCACCATTCACTGGGAAAACTACTCATGTACCAACACTTATACTCAGCGTTTTCTGGAATTCATAAATTCCAAAGCCTTGGATCAACTTATCCACACCCGCACCAGGGGCAGCAATATTCTAGACCTGGTCATTACCAACATGGGCAACTGGTTTTCTACACCAAAGGTCAATTCTTTGTTGGTAAGATCTGACCACAAGCAAATCACCCTAGACATCCACATCCCACCCCCATTAGGGAAACCACTCTAATAAATTTCTCCAAAGCCAGCTTCACGCTTCTTAAGACAGAAGTGGCAAACTTCACGACACCCATACTGACAGACAATAGAGGTATGACTGCTGAATCCTACACAATTGCACGCTATAAGCACTTACATGCGTGCATGGATCATGCAATCCCTAACAGAACCAAGATGCTATCCTCCAAAAAAATGAAGCCAATCTGGTGGTCCCCTGCCATAAACAAACTCTACAACAGAAGAAAGAAACGGTTACAAAAAAGAATAAAATCCCATGATTGGAGGAACTCCGTGGTCAGCCTCAGTAAGAAGTTGAGATCCCTCATAAATTCCTCCAAAGCTAGTTATGAAAACAAATTCGCCACTGATTCTAAAGACAACCACAAAGCATTCTATAGCTATGTCAAGAATCTCAATGGTAACACTCAGATCTGCTCTGAGTTACAGCACAATGGCACTAAATATACAGAACCAACTGATATTGCCAACATCCTGGCAGATAGGTTCAGTGCTAACTTTACCCCTCTCTCATCCCCTAAAGGGCCCATCTCTATGGCTGCACAGGTAAAAACCACACTCTCCAAAGCCAACAACACAGCATCCATGGGACCTGACAACATCCCAGGTTGCGTTCTACATGAACTACAGAACGAACTGGCACCCCACCTAAGTACAACGTTAAATCATAGCCATAGCTCCATAATGCTGTGATGTAATCTGTGTTAGACCTTCTACATTAAATCCTTTGTAGGCACTCCATAACTTCAACTTCTGTTTCTTTAATTCTGCTTTACTAATCTTTTTTTCCACATTACATCTTGGTGATATTAATTTTTTATTGTGAAATTTTCCATCTCTGGATGCCTTTGCCTGCATTTCTCTTTGAATATATTTCAGACTGCCTTCTCTATATTAGTTAACTTGGCTTTCTCATTCGCATAAATATTGCACCATGTCAAATCTCTCTTTCTTTCCTATGTCCATATTTCTTTTTTATATTTTTCAAATATCACTAGGTTTTGTTGTTTATATTTTCGGACTTCCTCACATGCTTTTTTTTACAAGCAGATTAAAGTTTCTTGATCTATGTACTGTTTTTCAAAAGTCTGTTGTATTAATGAACGCAAATTTTTATTTAAATCCTCGGACAGTTTTTCCTGTGGAAGTATTTTTATTTCCTCTAATTTCTCTCTTAATCATTTTATTTATCTTGTGTCTGGAAATTCTGGGCTTTTTACATAAGAGTAACAATACATAATTTCTTTCTTATCCTCAACAGTCCACTCTATTGTCTTTATGGCTCTTCTTTGGCCAATACATTTTT